>NC_061069.1:13276193-13333941 GCF_021917145.1 Hypomesus transpacificus | reverse complement strand
TAAGATGTATTTCCCGTACTATGGAAAGAGGACTCATGTAAGTGTCAGCTGTACTTTCTAAATGCTGCTTTGGATGAAAGTGTCTTCTGGATGAGGAAGATGTGAGTCTCAGTGGAGATGTTGTGATTCTGACCCTGCTGCGGGTCAGACGTGCTCTGTATCACACCACAACCATGTTATCCCTCTCTCTCCTTCACTCTCTCCCTTCTTTCTCCTCGCTCCCCTTTTCCCTCTCTCCCTCTCTCCCCCACTGTCTACCTCCCTCTCTCCCCCACTGACTCCCTCCCTCTCTCTCTCCCCCACTGTCTCTCTCCCCCACTGTCTCTCTCCCTCTCTCTCCCCCCCTGTCTCCCTCGCTCTCTCCCCCCTCTCTCCCCCACTGTCTCTCTCCCTCTCTCTCCCCCTGCAGGAGCGGTATCTTCAGCCCCTGGTGGCAGTGAAGCTGCTGTTGAGCCCGGAGGATTACGACACCGAGCTGACCCTGGAGTGCAGGGTGGAAGGCTCGGACCTGCGCAACAACGACGACAGGGACAAGTTCCTGGGCCGCGTCACCTTCAGGGTCAAAGTTCGAGAGTAGGGGGCGGAGACACAGGGATGGATCCTGCCTCCACTGGCCCCTACTGTGTACTGTTTAGATGTTTCCTGCTGTCGCTCGAGGGAGGGAGGGAGGGAGCATCTCAACAGTATAAAGAGCGGGCCTCTCAGCTTCTTGTTGCTAACTGGGTAGTTCTGTCCTGTAGGAGTGCTGACAGAATATGGTACGGTCCGATTCCAAACCCGAGCCTGCTGTTCCTCTGTCCACGAGGTTGAGCAGAGAACACACAGGTCTGTGGTGCTACACTGCCATCGTCTGAAGCTGAGATCTGTTTCACTGTCAGTGTCTAGTGTACGTGTCATCGTATCTTATGTACTTGTCATCACATCTAGTGTACGTGTCATCACAATGTCTAATTCATCACTTCCTGGTTCCTGAAGATGTAGAATCTGTGTCATATGATCCTTCACCTTACGCTAACATGCATGTTTCCATAGAAACGTGTTTTCAATGTCAGAGAACAAAACAGAAGATATGTCCAGATTGTTTACACAGTTGTTTACAAGGTTGTTTACAAAGTTGTTTACAAGGACGAGACCACAGTTCCTCCCTAATGTCAGTCACCTCACTGCCTCGTCCCTCCCTTACCCCCCTACCTCTGTCCCCTCACCCTCTCTCCCCTCCCTCTTCCCTCCCCTCACCCTCTCTCCCCTCTCTCCTCCCTCCCCTCACCCTTTCTCCATCCTCACCCTCCCTCCTCTTCTTCCCTCCTCACCCTCCTTCCTCCCTGACCACCAAACTTCCCCTGACCTCACAGGAGGACTGAGACATTGCTCTTCGTATTTAAAGGAACTGTATATGTATGTATGTATATATGTATGTATGTATTTATGTATGTAGCCCATGTGTTCCCGGCGTGTTCTAACACAGCCTAGTTTGGTGATGTCTGGTCTGTCTGTCTGTCTGTCTGCCTCCCTGTCTGTCTGCCTGCCTGCCTGTCTGTCTGTCTGATCATCTTTTATCTAGGCCTACTTATATAATATTCAGTATTTACAAGAGTCACACTGTATTTATTTCAGCCACTGAACTATGTCAGAGCACTGTAAAAAAAAAAAGAAGAAAAGAGAGATTTACTGGAAACATATCTAAAGCAAAAGCTGTATGTCACGAACGGAGCCCACACCTGATGGTATCTTCTACAACACCTGGGCAGAAGATCTCAGCGGCTTTCTGGGTCAATAAAAGTGATTTTGGAGAAACTCGTCATTGTCCCGAGTTGTGTTCTAGCTGAGCATTTGGAGACTTTGCGCTATACCGCGCGAGTCACATAGGGACGCCAGTGGAGGCTTAATAAGAAGAATGAGATACGCCCGTTCGCCGTTGCCAGATTTGGGCAAATTCCTGAACAATTCCTAGTTCCGGGGCAATGAATTACAGTGGATAACAGGATTAACCAAATTTGGCCAAGTGGATTTATAGGTCACATAGGCCTAGCCTATTAATTGTCGTAAACTATGATAACTTGGTTTGACAATCGTTTGCATATTTTGCTTGTTTTAAGGAGCCACCGTTTATGATAGTTAGCTTTAGCTAATGAAGGTTCCCCTGGGAGCTAAGTGCGGCTAAACGTGCAGCGACACTTCCATAGCAACAGGAAGCGAGCCCTGCCATGGGCCCCTGGCAACCACAAGTTAGCGATGCTGGGAAAGTTAGCTAACTAGCCTATCCATGAACAAACTAATTTGGCCTACTTGGTAGCAGGCGGGGGGGCTGACACGTTCTAAACATTCGGGGCTTAGCCCAAACCTAAGACGTCTGGGTTTGATGTGATGTTAGATAGGGACTTTCACAATTAGCCTACTGAGAGCGGGCCTACTGTCTGTAGTGGGCGAGCGAAGCTTTCGGCTATTAGTTAGAGCTTTATGTTTAACATTTAGTTGGACTCCCGAAAACAACAACCCAAATTGTAACCTAAAAGATTCGGGGCTTTTCAGAAAAAAATTCGGGGCTCAAGCCGAATCTGCCCTCCGCTCTGCCCATGCTTGCTAGACAACATTTCAAAAGGCAATCTGCCAATACATTATCCAGCATTCTGGAATGCTAGCCATTTTTCCAAAAATAAATTTCAAGCGTATTTAGATTTGGGCATACTGTAGCCTACTGTCTGTACTCAAGCGTTTTGGCAAACGCTATGTAGGCTAGCCTATAATAGCGGATCAGCGTAAGACCAAGCAAGCACAGTGGAACAGGTATGCTACTGCTCCTATATAAAACCATATTACACCTTTGCCGTGTTGCACAAGCACATTTTCCCCAAACACTGATGAAAGTCAACATGTAGGGTTATTGATAACATAGCCTACTTGGTTACAGCTAAAGATACCACAGGGTACTGAAGAGCACTACGAAGTTGGAGCACTTGCTCTATATATTTTAATAATTAGTGATCACGACTATCTGAAGATCGGTCCATTTGTATTGCTTGAAGGAATCGAGTTGTAACGTTGTATATGTCATGCAGTCTCGAGTGTTAAGGGCTGTTATTACGTCTGCGAACCTCCAGATGTCACTGTGTTTTCAGTTTTCCATGGCCGAAGCTTCGCACCTTCTCTCGGGACAAACAAAAAGAAAGCCCCAAAGCTCCACAAGCAGACCCCCACTCATACACTTATATATTAATAGACCTAACTAGATTTTTCTAGACTGCACCCGACTACATCAAGTCTCTCCTGTAACCTTACACCCCCACCCGTCACCTACGGTCTTCTTCAGACAACCGCCTGGTGTTCCCACCGCTTAAGACCGCCCGGTCCCAACACAAGCTCTTCTCCTGCCTGGTCCCCCAATGGTGGAACCAGCTCCCCACCTCCATCAGGGACACTGACTGTCTCCCCACCTTCAAGAAAAGGCTCAAGACGCACTTGTTCCGGGAGTACAACGGTAGGAATGCTTGGCTGGACCTGATGTTAGTTTCCTCCAGGATCACAATGACTCTTATTGAGTGACTTGTTGCTCTTGTAGGTTAGTTATAAGGAAGTTAAGTCTTGTACTCGCTGTGAAATATTTTACTGCTGATTGATCTTCTACAGGTATTGTCCTGCACTTTTTTCTTGTTTAATTTTTTCACAATGTATGCTTCATGTTTTGGCTGCTTGCAATGTTTGGGACTGCCTCGTTGTTATGATCAGTGACCTATGCTCTTTTGCAAAGCTCTCTCTTGGAAGTCGCTTTGGATAAAAGCGTCTGCTAAATGCATAAATGTAAATGTAACAAGATTATGCACAAGGGGCCAATGTTGGAGTGTAACCCTTGGCTGAGATTTAAAGAGCATACAAATACCAGAGGGTATTGTGCCAAATACTTTTGCATAATCCCCAGGTGTGACTGGTATCCTGTTTTTAGCAAGAAACTCTTCATAAGTGAAAGGATTACCCTTCTTATTAAATAATTGATCTACCAGCAAGATATTATTACAGACCCAAATTTCCAAAAGGAGAGATTTGTGTATTAAAAAATGTTCTTGTTATTCCATATCAAATAGTTGTGAGGACAATTGAGGACAATTGTGTTTGTATATGAGAGACCAAAACAGCCTGTCGATGATACGCAGATCATTTTACGGGTATTCTGTCAATGTCATAGTCACAAGCAAGAAAATATAGCTAGTTTATCTATTATTCCACACTTTATGTTGCAAGTGATACGAGCAGACAAAAGGAAACTTCGGTGTGTTTTTTTAATTCAGCGCCTTCAGCCAGGGACACAGATCCTAAGAACTTTTGTTGGAGGTCGATGTAAAGTCATGTCACCCACAACACTCGGACCTCTGGGTCTGATTCCGTTTTCTCCAGCTGTTGTGGCAGCCACGAACTGCACAGTTGACGCTGGGCATCTATATTGGCCTTAAATTAGTACCAGAGCCTGTTTAAGACATTCTCTTTTCGTACTGTTATAAAGCGGAAAGTATCTAAACCGGAAATTAGAATACACGGATGGCCGCGCCCATCGTGACTTCCGGAATAAGGTGAATAGTTTGATTAAAACCCCTAGTAGATTTCTAGGTCTGGGGGGTGAAATGAAGAAGCATGGCATCCCAGAGTCAACAAGAAGTTAAGGAACCATGCACTCGTGACCCAGACTGATCCTGGTACACACCCCGAACCCACAAGCCCAGGGCTGCGTTTCCCGAAAGCGTCGTAAGCCTAAATTGATCGTAGAATACATCGTATGACGAATCTTAGTTTTACGGGCCGTTCCCAAAGACATCGTAGCTAAAGTGTCTCTTGAAAATTCCAAGTTCATGAAAGTGCATAGATTAGCCTACTCCTTACGAGTATGTTTGGGAAACACACGTAAGGAATATCGATGGTTTCGTTTTTTGCTCGTTATCGGGAAACGAAGCCCAGGTTATTAATCAGTATGGACTAACCCATCTGCAGGGGAGCGTCCAAATAACATACGACAAACATGTTGTATTGGTACATGTAAACATTACGTTTGTCCAATAATCACAGAAAAAAATATTTTTAATACAAATATAGTTGACTGGCACGCAGACTTGTTTTTTAAGAATGTCTTTCTCCTTTCCTTTAGCAAAATGAGGCTCGTGGCTTGCTACACTACACTGTTCCTGTCTCTCTTCAGCCTGACTGACCAGGCTAAAGTAAGACGCACTAATTAAGATAAATACAGTGTTTTATTTCATGTGTTCATTCCCAGGACAGTAACTCTACGCGGACAAGACAATTGTTCTGTTTCTGCATCCTGTGCTGTACAATAATTGTTTAACAAAGGCTCCTATTTTGTTTAGGGTCAACCTAAACCCCTAGTGGCTCAAGGTGTGTTCACACAAACCCTTCATTACACGCTGACTTCACATTTTCAAGTATTTACTTTTATTTACCAGTTCTTTGCATCTTACAATGGTGTGGGGTGTGTGCACGCAGGGACGGACTGCAGCAACATCAGAGATCTGTCCCCCACAGCAGCCAGTGGGGTCTACCTCATCCAGCCCCCAGGGGTCAGGGGGCCTTTCAAGGTATGCTGACATCACTGGTGACGGTTAGGAGTTTGCAGAAGCACTTTGTTGCAAACCCAGTGATCATGTTTGTCTCCCCTGAGCCCAGGTCTACTGTGAGATGCTGCATGTTTGTCTCCCCTGAGCCCAGGTCTACTGTGAGATGCTGCATGTTTGTCTCCCCTGAGCCCAGGTCTACTGTGAGATGCTGCCCGACGGAGGCTGGACGGTGTTTCAGCAGCGTACTGGGAGAGACATTTCCTTCGACAGGAAATGGGCCAAATACAAACATGGTTTTGGCAATCTACGACGTAAGGCATGGCATGTATCAGAGAATACATACTGCACGCTTCAGTTCTGGTTTGATCTGTAGTGTTCAGCTGTGCTCACAGGGATTTGAAGACCAGCTAGATTTGCACACTATGATATACAGTTATGACGACCACATCAGATTTGTGTGTTTCACTTGCCACATGGTAGCTACAATGTTTCCTAGATGGTGTCACTTACATCTCACAGTGATCAGTTGTCTTCCTAGAGGACCACTGGCTGGGCCTGTGTAAAGTCTACGCTTTAACCAAGACCAGGAGGTGGACCATGAAGGTGAACCTGTGGGACTTTGAAGGGGGCGATGACTTCAAGCTGGGTGGCTTGAGGAGTTCCTACAGGATGACGGTTGGAGACTACAGGGGAAACGCAGGTACAGGATTTTCCATCGAAATAAATGCAAGGGTGTAGGTTTCATAATGCATTTAATTTGTCATACAATTTACAATTTACAAAATGTCTCACTTTAACTTTCTCACACCCCCAACACACCCTTTTTTTAAATTAAGAATGATATTTTATGGGCACACCATCGGTTATCTACGACCCTGATTGTGACTGCTTAAACATGATCTTGATGAGAATCACACATTACTCTTGTGACGTATGACCAGGTTTTAGAATGTTGTTTTGTCCACTTGGATTCCAACAGCTCTTTGACCAATGGGCTCTCCTTTTTGTAGGTGATGCCATCCGTGGGCATTTCCCCGGAGTCGACCAGAACGGTTTTGGCTTTAGCACCTTCGGTGACATTGCAGTGAATGATTGTACTTCCTCTATGGGAGGGGGCTGGTGGTACAGTCGCTGTGGATCTGCCAGCCTCAACGGTGACTGGCACCCTACAGGAGAGAACAGGGGCTGGGCGTCTGGCCTCCACTGGCTCACCTGGAGGGGGCCCGGCCCCTACTCAGCCAGCGCCTCACGCATGATGATCAAGACTATTTAGATCTCATTCTAGTAAGTTGGTATCAGCTTTCCTTGTTTGCCGTTTGAGTTAGACATTTTAGAGGATAGAAAAGCACGTAAAGTGTCTTGGATAAAAGTGCATTCTATGCTACAATAAAATTAATTTCATATTTCTTGTTAAAGGTGTCTGCACCTTGTGGTTTGGTTTCACATACAAGGACTTGTGTTCATACACAGAAGGCTCTACCAGAACATGTTGGGTCTTCTGCTACGGGGGGGGGGGAGGCTCTACCAAGAACATGTTGGGTCTTCTGCTACGGGGGGGGGGGGGGGGGGGGGGGCGACGTTTCCACAAAACGTCTTGTAACTGCGCGTGTCCACTACAGCGGAGCGGTGCGAAGCGTCGGCTTCCAATTCATTTTCAATTAAACCGGCCGTTAACGCTCGTGTAGGGCATTGTGGGAGCGTACGAGAGCGTCAACGCCCGGTTTCATTGAAAATGGATTGGAAGCCGACGCTCCGCGCCGCTGTAGTGGACACGCACGGTAAGACTCTTGCTTGAATAAACACTGACTGCCCAACTGTCTGCTTTGGAGAAGGCAGCAAGTGTGATCCAGATGCTCCAGTTCTTTAAATCCAAAACCTTCTCTAGAGCGCAAGTACCGTCATGTCACAAGACATCAATATTGTACGGGTCAGGTGTGTTATAACAGTTTTAACTCCACCTATTCAATTCAGAAAAGGTAGAACCAGGAAGCAATGGAACGTTTCAATCCCTGTATTACGTTTGCAAGCAGAGAGAATAGCCACTAGGTCTCTGAAGCACAGCCCCATGACTCTTATAGGGGAGGGGGTATGTGTCCAGTCAGAACGCATCGTACAGGTTTAGGTATGGTCAGGGTGGCCCCATTCTGACATGACACACACACTTTGTTTTCCTGTTAAGCACCAGACCATTCCTTGCCCAATATCAACCTTTGGCCCTCAGTATCCAAGCCCAGTACATTTGTACAGAGCGAAGCTTTAATACATTTAAACAGCAATGCTGCACATTTCTTTGTCCTAAGCATAGCTTTATTAATATTCACATTACAGGACTATACACTGCGTGGGAATGATTGATGTCTGTGTGATTGCTTGGTAATCAAGATTGCTTTGCTTTTTCTATTTTGATAGTTCTGATTGTTTTACACACATTAAACAAGTTATAGGATTCTTTTGAAACGGGTTGAAAGCCCCCCAATATAGGCCCAGTGTAAACTGGTAAATTACTGGTTGGTTTGGAACATCCGAATTAAAGGATTCATCCCGATCTATAGTCTAAACACTGCATGAATGAATAGCCTTGTCCCCTCAAATGTCTAGTGCAGTGGCAAACAAGGACACAGGTGATCCAAACCCACTCCAATGATATAAACATCCTTGATCCTCCTCAGAAGGAGCCAGATGTGTTGTCCTCTAGGGCTGACTCCGAGGGCTTAACAATAGCTATGTGTGTCCAGGTATAGACAATGTTTTAAATCCTGGTTGTATCTCCATCATATTACACAAGGGGAGAGTATAATGTATAATTCATGCTCCATCTTGTGCCGAAAGCTTTGCCTAAAGCGTTGACTTTACACAGGCCAAGCCAGTGACATGATTTGTGATTTCCACATTCTAAATAGTCACAGTTAAACTATTCAACCTATCCCATTCCACCTCCCCCTATTATTTACCAGTGGGAATGTCCAGAACCATATAAATGATGGACTTGTTGCAGTGGAGATTATATTGGCTTCACTTCATGCCCTGACGAAGTGCTTAAACAAACAGGCAAGTAATACTCATTGTAGTGGGTTTAGATTAGTTTTTTTTACTGGTTTTTGATGTACTTGTTTAAACAGCTATTGGTCATTTCATGGTGTGTTTTTATTGGTGTAAAATTGTACCTTTATTTTAGGATATGTCCAAAGTTTAAAAACTTTAAATTGTTGTCATTATAGGATGTAAAAGTGCACAATTGCTACAAATATTGTATTATTATACTTAAAAACACTACTCTCTTCAGCAACATGAGGAGCAGGACTTACTTGAGACTGGTGTTTGGACTGCTGTGTCTCCTCAACCTGACTGAGCAAGTACGCGGACAGAATGTGAGTAGGACAGGAACTGTCTCCTCATTGTGTGAATTGGTAAAATGTCCTCGCCAGCACTTGGTCCCAGTACTACACTGGACTAGATCTCCTTGTTTTCACTATTTAGTCAGGTCCGAACCCTGCCTGTCCGACCCCTGCCTGTCTGACGCCTGCTCGTCCGACCCCTGCTCGTCCGACGCCTGCACGTCCGACCCCTGCTCGTCCGACCCCTGCTAGTCCGACCCCTGCTCGTCCGACCCCTGCACGTCCGACCCCTGCTCGTCCGACCCCTGCACGTCCGACCCCTGCTCGTCCGACCCCTGCACGTCCGACCCCTGCTCGTCCGACGCCTGCTCGTCCGACCCCTGCACGTCCGACCCCTGCACGTCCGACCCCTGCACGTCCGACCCCTGCTCGTCCGACCCCTGCACGTCCCACCCCTGCTAGTCCGACCCCTGCACGTCCGACCCCTGCACGTCCGACCCCTGCACGTCCGACGCCTGCACGTCCGACCCCTGCACGTCCGACCCCTGCACGTCCGACCCCTGCACGTCCGACGCCTGCACGTCCGACCCCTGCACGTCCGACGCCTGCTCGTCCGACCCCTGCACGTCCGACGCCTGCTCGTCCGACCCCTGCACGTCCGACGCCTGCCCGTCCGACCCCTGCACGTCCGACGCCTGCTCGTCCGACCCCTGCACGTCCGACCCCTGCTCGTCCGACCCCTGCACGTCCGACCCCTGCACGTCCGACGCCTGCACGTCCGACCCCTGCACGTCCGACGCCTGCTCGTCCGACCCCTGCACGTCCCACCCCTGCTAGTCCGACCCCTGCACGTCCGACCCCTGCACGTCCGACCCCTGCACGTCCGACGCCTGCACGTCCGACCCCTGCACGTCCGACCCCTGCACGTCCGACCCCTGCACGTCCGACCCCTGCACGTCCCACCCCTGCTAGTCCGACCCCTGCTCGTCCGACGCCTGCTCGTCCGACGCCTGCTCGTCCGACCCCTGCACGTCCGACGCCTGCTCGTCCGACCCCTGCACGTCCGACCCCTGCTCGTCCGACCCCTGCTCGTCCGACGCCTGCACGTCCGACCCCTGCACGTCCGACCCCTGCACGTCCGACGCCTGCACGTCCGACCCCTGCACGTCCCACCCCTGCTAGTCCGACCCCTGCTCGTCCGACGCCTGCTCGTCCGACGCCTGCTCGTCCGACCCCTGCACGTCCGACGCCTGCTCGTCCGACCCCTGCACGTCCGACCCCTGCTCGTCCGACCCCTGCACGTCCGACCCCTGCACGTCCGACCCCTGCACGTCCGACGCCTGCACGTCCGACCCCTGCACGTCCGACCCCTGCACGTCCGACCCCTGCACGTCCGACCCCTGCTCGTCCGACCCCTGCACGTCCGACGCCTGCTCGTCCGACCCCTGCACGTCCGACGCCTGCTCGTCCGACGCCTGCACGTCCGACGCCTGCACGTCCGACCCCTGCACGTCCCACCCCTGCACGTCCCACCCCTGCTAGTCCGACCCCTGCTCGTCCGACGCCTGCTCGTCCGACGCCTGCTCGTCCGACCCCTGCACGTCCGACGCCTGCTCGTCCGACGCCTGCACGTCCGACCCCTGCTCGTCCGACCCCTGCTCGTCCGACGCCTGCACGTCCGACCCCTGCTCGTCCGACCCCTGCACGTCCGACGCCTGCACGGCCGACCCCTGCACGTCCGACGCCTGCTCGTCCGACCCCTGCTCGTCCGACCCCTGCACGTCCGACGCCTGCACGTCCGACCCCTGCACGTCCGACCCCTGCACGTCCGACCCCTGCACGTCCGACCCCTGCTCGTCCGACCCCTGCTCGTCCGACCCCTGCTCGTCCGACCCCTGCACGTCCCACCCCTGCACGTCCAACCCCTGCACGTCCCACCCCTGCACGTCCCACCCCTGCACGTCCGACCCCTGCACGTCCGACCCCTGCACGTCCGACGCCTGCTCGTCCGACCCCTGCACGTCCGACGCCTGCTCGTCCGACGCCTGCACGTCCGACCCCTGCACGTCCCACCCCTGCACGTCCCACCCCTGCTAGTCCGACCCCTGCTCGTCCGACGCCTGCTCGTCCGACGCCTGCTCGTCCGACCCCTGCACGTCCGACGCCTGCTCGTCCGACCCCTGCACGTCCGACCCCTGCTCGTCCGACGCCTGCACGTCCAACCCCTGCTCGTCCGACCCCTGCACGTCCGACGCCTGCACGTCCGACCCCTGCACGTCCGACGCCTGCTCGTCCGACCCCTGCACGTCCGACCCCTGCTCGTCCGACCCCTGCACGTCCGACCCCTGCACGTCCGACCCCTGCACGTCCGACCCCTGCACGTCCGACCCCTGCACGTCCGACCCCTGCACGTCCGACCCCTGCTCGTCCGACCCCTGCACGTCCGACCCCTGCTCGTCCGACGCCTGCTCGTCCAACGCCTGCTCGTCCGACCCCTGCTCGTCCGACGCCTGCACGTCCGACGCCTGCACGTCCGACGCCTGCACGTCCGACCCCTGCTCGTCCGACGCCTGCTCGTCCAACGCCTGCACGTCCAACACGCCGACCACCTCCACTTGTTCAAGGTATATTCTCATGCTACTTTTACTTTCAAACTTTGTCTCATGAGTTCACTTATCATTTAACTTCAAACTGTCCTAGCATCATTCTACAAACATGTGTCTATTCAGGGACGGACTGCAGCAACATCAAAGACCTCTTCCCCACTGCAGCCAGTGGAGTCTACCTCATCCAGCCCCTGGGATTCAATGTTCCTTTCAAGGTATGGTGACGTCACTAGGCAGAGCCGGCCCAAGGTAAAAGCGAACTAAGCAGCTGCTTAGAGCCCCTGTGGCCACCAGAGGGCCCCCAAGAGCACATTAAATTACAGTTCAATGCAATAAAAAAAATATATATATACTTTTTTTTTTTTATCTGCAACGATAAGCAAAGCTGAGGGGCCCCCAAATCAATTTTGCTGAAGGCCCCATAAACACTTGGGCCGGCCTTGTCACTAGGTGACAGTTGGGCCGGCCTTGTCACTAGGTGACAGTTGGGCCGGCCTTGTCACTAGGTGACAGTTGGGCCGGCCTTGTCACTAGGTGACAGTTGGGCCGGCCTTGTCACTAGGTGACAGTTGGGCCGGCCTTGTCACTAGGTGACAGTTGGGCCGGCCTTGTCACTAGGTGACAGTTAGTGAGTTGGCAGCTTTGTTGGATGCTACAGAAGGAGGAAACTGAAACGTTATTTAGCTGGATGTGAGAAGTGATGTTTGAGTGTTTCTCTGCCTGAGTTCAGGTGTTCTGTCGGATGCTGCCTGATGGAGGATGGACGGTGTTTCAGCGGCGGACTGGCGGAGCCGTTTCCTTTGACAGGAAATGGGCCGAGTACAAACATGGCTTTGGCAGTCCACGAAGTAAGGCATTCAACTGTTATTGTATAAATGTTCCATGATGGAGACAAACCACGGTTATCACGGTCATTTCAACATCATACATATAATTCATTTTTAAGAAGGCGTCACACCCTGTGTTGGTCTACTGTAATTAAATTACTTATCCACTGAAAAAGTAAAGTAAGGGATTACAGTTCATTTTTAGGTAATTTAATTACAGTTACTTGTAATGTACTTGCCTTACATACTGTAAATTAGTCAAACAGTTCTGTATAAATCAATATTGAATTAAAATCTAAATGTATCATTTTAGGGTCAAGTGAACGCTGCCTCTTTAAAATTGTTCAAAACATGAAGCATACATTGTGAAAAACTAAACAAGTGCCAAGTAGCCTACTGAAGCACCTCACCAGGCAGCATCGACGAACAGTTTTGAGTGATCCATGTTCATCAGAATCAGAAAGGGTTTTAATCGCCATGAAAGTTTGCACACACTAGGAATTTACTTTGGCATCGACAGATAACACCTCAGCAACACCTGTTAAGCAGGCAAAACTTGATTTGACATCGCCAGTGCAGAAAGTGTCTGAAGGTGAGCTTAAAACAAATATTGTAAACTAGATTGCAGGAAGAGATGCTATTGCTGCGTTCTGTAGAATCCTGTGATGTCGTGTTTAACTTAAAGTTAAGCTTTTGTGTTATGCACATCTTGTTTGGTAACTAAAGATGAAAGAAGGTTACATGTGTTACTAAAATGTTGAGTATTAGTAGGCTATGTTTTAAAAAGCTAAAAGGCTAAACTGTTCCAAGTTTGACTTGTATTGAATTCTTGAAAGACTTTCCTTTCTGATGTCTATCCAGTCAAGGTTTTTAGGGATTGTAAGAAGTAATGCATTACATTACTTATTGAGTAATTAAATTACTTTTCAGACAGAGTAATTACTAAAGTATTTTAAATACAATATTGATGAAGTAATTAGTAATTAATTACTTTTTTGAAGTAACTTACCCAACACTGGTCACACCTAAATATGTGGTTTCCCTCTTAGAGGACCACTGGCTGGGCCTGTGTAAAGTCTACGCTATAACCAAGACCAGGAGGTGGACCATGAAGGTGAGCGTGAGGGACTTTGAAGGGGGCGAAGCCTACGCTGAGTACGATGACTTCAAGCTGGGTGGCTTGAGGAGTTCCTACAAGCTCTCGGTTGGAAACTACAGGGGAAACGCAGGTAAAATAGTATCTAGTATAATAGTATCTAATAGTATCTAGTAATAGTATCTAGTATAATAGTATAATATCTGAACAAATGTATATTTTGACAAATGTATATGTATAATATGATAAAGATTTTAAACATTGTCTGAGAGTCAATGAATCTGCTTGACATCTCTCCACTGTTGACCAAGAGGAGGCTGTTTAACCCCAGCTTGTTGCAGCAGGGCTTGATCCACTGTCTCTCCCCTAACAGGTGACGCCATCCGGGGAGGCTCTGATGGTGCTGACCAGAACGGTTTTGGCTTCAGCACTAAAGATGTGGACACAGACGGCTGTTCTCCCTGCTTCTTCGGTGACATTGCAGTGAATAAGTGCACATCTTTTATGGGAGGGGGCTGGTGGTACAGTCGCTGTGGATCTGCCAGCCTAAACGGTGACTGGCACCCTGCAGGAGAGAACCGGGGCTGGGCGTCTGGCCTCCACTGGCTCACCTGGAGGGGGCCCGGCCCCTACTCAGCCAGCGCCTCACGCATGATGTTCAAGGCTATGAAGGACAACACATCTGGCTCCTTCTGAGGAGGATCAAGGATGTTTATATCATTGGAGTGGGTTTGGATCACCTGTGTCCTTGTTTGCCACTGCACTAGACATTTGAGGGGACAAGGCTATTCATTCATGCAGTGTTTAGACTATAGATCGGGATGAATCCTTTAATTCGGATGTTCCAAACCAACCAGTAATTTACCAGTTTACACTGGGCCTATATTGGGGGGCTTTCAACCAGTTTCAAAATAATCCTGTAACTTGTTTAATGTGTGTAAAACAATCAGAACTGTCAAAACAGTAAAAGCAAAGCAATCTTGATTACCAAGCAATCACACAGACATCAATCATTCCCATGCAGTGTATAGTCCTGTAATGTGAATATTAATAAAGCTATGCTTAGGACAAAGAAATGTGCAGCATTGCTGTTTAAATGTATTAAAGCTTCGCTCTGTACAAATGTACTGGGCTTGGATACTGAGGGCCAAAGGTTGATATTGGGCAAGGAATGGTCTGGTGCTTAACAGGAAAACAACGTGTGTGTGTCATGTCAGAATGGGGCCACCCTGACCATACCTAAACTTGTACGATGCGTTCTGACTGGACACACATTCACTCCTCAGTCTCTGTACACTAGGACGTGTTCCTGATTGGTTAGACTGAGGAGCAGAGCCCTCTGGGTAATTAACTTAATTGGTCAGGACAGGTTGTTGGCCATGTTGGATGTGTGCAGGGAGAGCATAAGGTACATCTGATCAACGTGTGTGTTCTGTCTGTTGAGTCAGCTGTGTGTGTGTGTCCTGTGTGTTTATGATGTCTGTTCCTGTGTGTGTGTGAGAATAAGAACTCCCAGGAAATGAGAGCCTGAACTTTGTTGCTCGTTAGAATTCCCGTCATCATCACTTTTTATATCCCCCTGACACACACACACACACACAGAGAGACACACACACACACACACAGAGACACACACACACAGAGACACACACACACACACAGAGAGACACACACACACATAGAGACACACGTACACACACACAGAGACACATGCATGCATAAACGCACACAACAAACACACAACCACGTAAGAACTTACACGCACATACCCCCCCCCACACACACACAGAGAGACACCCCCCCACACACCCCCCCACACACACACAGCACATGGCAGCCATCAGGAGTCAGGGGAGCAGGGGTTGTGTGCGGAGGCAGAGCAGTCTGGCACAGCTGACGCTAGCTGTCATCAGACACGGCTCACTACACCTAGCACCATCGCACAGGAGCGCTGTGTGTGTGTGTCTGTCTGTGTGTGTGTCTGTGTGTGTGTGTGTGTGTGGGGGATGATAGGTGGGGATGATAGGTGGGGATGAGGCCCATGGTAGTGATGGCATCCCGGCAGCAGTGCCGACAGCTAGGGTTTGGGAAGCTCTAAGAGTTCCAGAATCCACTCTGTTACTTGCTACACACACACACACACACACAGGAGTTAAGCGTGTAGAGTAGGTTAAGGTTAGCAGTAGTTAAGCATTTAGAGTAGGTCAAGGTTAGCAGTAGTTAAGCATGTAGAGTAGGCAGTGCTGGGGTAGTTACCAGTGTTGAGTTACAAAGTAACGGATTACAGAAACGATATTACTATTATAGGTAACAAAGTAAAGTAACGCATTACACTCAAAATATTGCTAACTACACTACCTTACTAAACCTCAGGAACCCGCTTTCCTGCGTTACCCAAGCCATTTTTGCCGGTCCGAAAAGTTCTCTTTTAGTGGTGCTTGCATGCTTGCCTGTGTGCTTGCTTGTTTGGGCACCGATGCCACAGAGACTGATTAGAGTGATTTGAGTGAGGTAGCTGCTGGTACGTAGACATTAGGCGCGTTCGACTAGTTACTTTTTCTGAGTAACAACCCCAACACTGGTAGTTACTCAGAAAAAGTAACTTGTTACAAGTTACAAGTTACTTCTGAAAATTGTAACTAGATTACTTTACTAGTTGCTGCATTTGAAAAGTAACTTCACTACTAGTTACTTTACTTTAAATTTATTAAGCAAATGTCCAAATGTCCAAATTTACCGCAAAGATACATGGACAAACACTGTAGCCCTTTCATCACTTTATTTTTCAATTTTCAATTGAGCCTTTCCACAAAGTGTATTGTAATTGTAAACGTGTAAAACAAAATGACATATAAAACTCAGCCATGCATGCCACCAGGTACACTGCACTGCTTCTCCCCCCTCCTCTCCAGTCCTGCTCAGCAGGTACACTGCACTGCTTCTCCCCCCTCCTCTCCAGTCCTGCTCAGCAGGTACACTGCACTGCTTCTCCCCCCTCCTCTCCAGTCCTGCTCAGCAGGTACACTGCACTGCTTCTCCCCCCTCCTCTCCAGTCCTGCTCAGTAGGTACACTGCACTGCTTCTCCCTCCTCCTCTCCAGTCCTGCTCAGCAGGTACACTGCACTGCTTCTCCCCCCTCCTCTCCAGTCCTGCTCAGCAGGTACACTGCACTGCTTCTCCCTCCTCCTCTCCAGTCCTGCTCAGCAGGTACACTGCACTGCTTCTCCCCCCTCCTCTCCAGTCCTGCTCAGCAGGTACACTGCACTGCTTCTCCCCCCTCCTCTCCAGTCCTGCTCAGCAGGTACACTGCACTGCTTCTCCCCCCTCCTCTCCAGTCCTGCTCAGCAGGTACACTGCACTGCTTCTCCCCCCTCCTCTCCAGTCCTGCTCAGCAGGTACACTGCACTGCTTCTCCCCCCTCCTCTCCAGTCCTGCTCAGCAGGTACACTGCACTGCTTCTCCCCCCTCCTCTCCAGTCCTGCTCAGTAGGTACACTGCACTGCTTCTCCCTCCTCCTCTCCAGTCCTGCTCAGCAGGTACACTGCACTGCTTCTCCCCCCTCCTCTCCAGTCCTGCTCAGCAGGTACACTGCACTGCTTCTCCCTCCTCCTCTCCAGTCCTGCTCAGCAGGTACACTGCACTGCTTCTCCCCCCTCCTCTCCAGTCCTGCTCAGCAGGTACACTGCACTGCTTCTCCCCCCTCCTCTCCAGTCCTGCTCAGCAGGTACACTGCACTGCTTCTCCCCCCTCCTCTCCAGTCCTGCTCAGCAGGTACACTGCACTGCTTCTCCCCCCTCCTCTCCAGTCCTGCTCAGCAGGTACACTGCACTGCTTCTCCCCCCTCCTCTCCAGTCCTGCTCAGCAGGTACACTGCACTGCTTCTCCCCCCTCCTCTCCAGTCCTGCTCAGTAGGTACACTGCACTGCTTCTCCCCCCTCCTCTCCAGTCCTGCTCAGCAGGTACACTGCACTGCTTCTCCCCCCTCCTCTCCAGTCCTGCTCAGTAGGTACACTGCACTGCTTCTCCCCCCTCCTCTCCAGTCCTGCTCAGTAGGTACACTGCACTGCTTCTCCCCCCTCCTCTCCAGTCCTGCTCAGCAGCCATGCATGCCACCAGGTACACTGCATCTTCTCATCTGTTGATGACATGGCAGCTGTCAGGGTGTAACCATAGAGATGCACGAGTTATTATCTTATTACTGTTCCAGGTCAAAGGATACACACTTGCTGTTTCTAACACACACACACGAGAGGCTGAGAGGGGGGGGGAGGTAGAGAGGGAGAGAGAGGGGGCGGGGAGAGGGGGGATACAGGAAGACAGAAAGGTGGGAGAGATGGGGGGAGAAAGGTAGAAAGATCAGAGAGTGTAATTAGACATGTTTCCTGTCAACCTAAAGGGCACACATAGAGTTAGCCTTAGGCCAACACCATATATACACACACACACACAGCCACACACACACATACATACACACACACTATCCACACACATAGTGTATGTAGCCACACACACAGACACACACAGACACACACAGACACACACACAGACACACACAGACACACACAGACACACACACAGACACACACACACATGCTGGTAATTACTTGGCTTCCATGTTCTCCAGTCTGACGGAGATGCCTGGAGGTCTGGAGGGGGTGTGTGTTCAGACAGACAGGCAGGCAGGCAGAGAGACAGGCAGAGAGACACAAGAGAGAGAGGAAGAGATGAACTCATCAATATAAATTCAACGAAGTCCAGGAAAACAGGAAGATGTTACTGAGCGCCAGGTTCCGACACACATCGGACCTTCTGGATGAAGACAGATAAGGGCTTTACAGTACTGTGATAGAGAGGAGGGGGGAGAGGAAAGGGGGGGGGGGGGGAGGGGGGAGAGGAAGGGGGAGGGAGGGAGCGAAAGGGGAGAACATTCTAAATTCCCACAAGCTATTACCTTTCTCTGGGCGTTCATATGCAGCATAGCATTACCATGTATTAACTACATATGCAGCATAGCATTACCATGTATTAACTACATATGCAGCATAGCATTACCATGTATTAACTACATATCACACTCTGACTGCTGAGTAGCGGTAGAGGGAGTGGGTCGAAAGGAATCGATGATGTGTGTGTGCGTGTGTATATAGGTGTTTACTGTACGTGTGTGCAGGGCCGGCGTTTGCTACAGGCAGCCGCCTAGGGTGTCATGAAGAGGGGGGCACCAAATACCGAAGGGTTGAAACATCTTGCCTAGGGCGCCGTAGGTACTCACGCCGGCCCTGCGTGTGTGCCCCTGTGTGTGTCTCTCGCTCTCATTCTTTCTCACACACATAACAGCATAGTAACACATACACCCATCCACTGCACACACACACCCTAATTAAACACGCCTATATGTCTCTCTGGTAGATGTGAAAATGGCCCCCCTGGTGCAGGGTGTGCTTGATTTGATTTCAAGAACGAGCCAGAGGCACACCATAATAAAGTCTTAACATCAAATGTCTATGTGTGAGACCCAGACAATGTAATATCCCTATCAGAGAGAGAGAAAGGGGGGGGGGAGAGGGGGGAGAGAGAGTGAGGAATATGACACTTGCTGCTGAAAGCTCATTTCTGGAAAATGACACAAATAAATAAATGTCTCTTTTTTTCTTTTTCTCAGTTTATGTACTGAAGATGTGCAGTTTATGTACTGAAGATGTGCAGTTTATGTACTGAAGATGTGCAGTTTATGTACTGAAGATGTGCAGTTTATGTACTGAAGATGTGCAGTTTTGGTATCGCAGATCTTCATATCTCAAGATGATCAGATCAACACAGACACACACAGACACACACACACAGACACACACACACAGACACACACAGACACACACACAGACACACACACATCCACACACAGACACACACAGACACACACACAGACACACACACAGACACACACAGACAAATTCACACACTGAAAGCTTCATACCCTCATATCTCAGTATAATCGGATTTCCACAGTCACATGACAGTTTGACTTGAGACCAGATTAAGTCATTAAATCAGACCAACATATGAAACCTAGGAGCTTGAAGATGGTTTCATTAACTGGGGGACACAAACACGGACACACACACACACAGACACACACACACACACACACACACCCACAGACACACACACACACATCAAGGAGGGGACTGTGACTGCAAGACTGTATAAACAGGTTACGACTTTTGTTCCATATGAGCCCCCTAACCTCACAATAGAACCACCCTCCTCTGTCCCTTTCTCTGTCTGTCTGTCTGTCTGTCTGTCTGTCTGTCTGTCTGTCTGTCTGTCTGTCTGTCTGTCTGTCTGTCTCTCAACTCGACATAATACTCACTATTCATGAGAACTTAGGAATGCAAATAACTGTTCACGCACCCCTTAATCCCTCCTACCACACTGACACAAACACATATTCTTCCTCTCTCTCCCCTCTTTTGCTCTGTCTCTGTCTCTGTCTATGTCTGTTTGTTTGAGTGTGAAACAGAGTGAGAGTAAAAGAGAGACAGAGAGAGTGGGACGGTGACAGAAATAGAGACAGTGAGAAAGAGACATTGAGAGAGAGAGGGAAAATGAGGAGGTGGTAAAATATATACTAGCTCAAGGCAGGAGAGATGAGAGATGGAGGAGGAGAAAGGAGGGCGGAGGGGAGAGGAGGGAGGGAGTGCACCATTGCTGTGATCCACCTAAAGGTCAGGATGATGTCATCACCCTTGAGGACCCGCCCCCTCTCATCTCTCTCCCTGAGATTCTGGCTCTGGCGTCACACAGTGTGTGTGATGGTGTGTGTGTGTGTGATTATGTGTGTGTGTGATGGTGTGTGTGTGTGTGTGATTATGTGTGTGTGTGATGGTGTGTGATGCTCCATTAAGGTGACAGGGCAAGGAGGGAAGTTTGGAGAATACATGGTAGAAATGGAGGGAGGGAGGTGAGAGGCAGAGGGAGGGAGGGAGGTGAGAGGCAGGGGGAGGGAGGGAGGTGAGAGGCAGAGGGAGGGAGGGAGGTGAGAGGCAGGGGGGGGTGAGAGGCAGGGGGAGGTGAGAGGCAGGGGGAGGGAGGGAGGTGAGAGGCAGAGGGAGGGAGGTGAGAGGCAGGGGGAGGGGGGGAGGTGAGAGGCAGGGGGGAGGTGAGAGGCAGGGGGAGGGGGGTAGGTGAGAGGCAGGGGGAGGGGGGGAGGTGAGAGGCAGGGGGAGGGGGGTAGTTTAGAGGCAGGGGGAGGGAGGGAGGTGAGAGGCAGGGGGAGGGGGGCAATCAGGGAGATCCCCCAGGATAGCTTAACTGGTCTGAGAGAAATAATTATTACAAACACACTACCCCACAAGGGGACAATACACACACACATACACGCACACCACATACCCATGCACACACACACACACACACCACATACCTGTGTGGGCGGTCAATGGACTGACGTGCAAGCACTTGGGTTATTACAGTGAGGAAAAAATACAGGCTAAGCAAGACACACACACAGACCACCTCCGTCACCAGCCGAGGATCTTCTTACCCAGACAGAGATGGAGAACCCCAGGGACCAGAGCCATCTCCTCCACCTCCTCCTCCCCCCAGCCTGGCTCTGCAGCGCTGGTATGATGAATCCTCTCATCTCCCCAGATTAGATCACTGTGCAGCTGCCTCTGCCCCCCCCAGCACAGTGGACCATGGAGACCCATCACCTTTCCACAGACACCTGCAGCGGTCTACAGCCAGCTCACTGTCTCTGGTGTCACTACCACAGCCTCACAGGCCACACACTGCACCCAAAGAACAAGAATGAAAAATTTACATAGCTATCAGGAACCATAGAAGAAGTGGAGGAAGGATCTATCGCTAAACCCCCAGGTCCCTAACACTGTTACAGTCTCTCTGCCCCAGACAGGATATGGAACCTACAGCCTGCTGTTGCTCTGCACAGCAGGAGCAGGGTTGACTGTGGTCTGGTTAGTTACAATCCCAGCTGGCTACACATCCGGCTAGCTAGCAACACCTCTAGCTAGATACACATCCGGCTAGCTAGCAACACCTCTACCTAGGTACACATCCGGTTTTCCGGCTTCTGGCCTCCTACCTACACCTCAATGCTACTCACCCGGCCAGCTAGCTGCACCTCCCGCTAGCTAGCTACACGTCTGGCCTGCTGGATAAACCTCCATGCAATCATCACCCTTTCTCTGCAAACACACTTCTCTGATACCCCCCGCTCATTCACACACACACACACACACATGTTTTGACACACACACACCTTCAAGTTCAAGTTCAAGTCTTTTATTTGTCAGATGCACAGAACAAAACAAGGTTAGACTGGGCACTGAAATTCTTAAGACAAGACAACGCAAGCACCTGACATAACATAGCATATAAGTACAGGAAAAAATTTACATCTATGCTGAGCTTAGATAAGTGAACTTCCTGAATATACAGATAGCAATAAATAAACAACTATACTAACCCTAACACTAAAACTTCTAAAATTACAGATAACAATAAATAGTACGCTATACTAACCCTAATGCACACAAAAAATAACCTGTTTCAACCCTATAACCTATCTAACCTAAGTGGAGTACAGTGCAATAGTGCAAATTTGCAGATCAGTGACTATGTCAATGACCAAACAGGAGCCTGGTGGCGAGGTACAGTGAGGTACAGTAGTGCAATGTTACTGAAAGAGCAACCAGTAGCTGAAAGTGACATTTTCAGCTCATCGTTCCCCCCCCCCCCCCACACACACACACTTTATGAGAGAAAAAAAACACCTGTAACTTCTGCTCAGCAATCTCTGCCAGCCCCATGCCAAGTGACAGCCCCATGCCAAGTGACAGAGACACAGAAGACCTGATGTTTTATCGACAACCAGTCTGACTCACCGGCACAGGAGATGAAGGGAGGAGAGGGGTTTTAACTTGTACATTTCAAATACATTTCAAATGTAGGCATTGTTAGTGTTGACGCTGCCATATCTTAAAGGCTGGAATAGCCAACAGAAAGTACCATGATAGAGGAAAAAGACACACACACAGCCACTGGATTGCATTCAACTGGCATTACCCGAACCTTCACAGGCAGCAGTCATTTATTGATTAGATTAGGTGCACCTGTGTGCAACAGCACACAGAGGGCAACATCAAGAGCACATTCGAGAACACAAATGTTATGCAACAGTTTAACACCCCCACTTTCTCTTATACTCTTGATGTGATTGCACCAAACATAAAACACAGAAATTTCTCAATCCTGGCTTTAGTTACAGGCTTAGTTAGAATATCTGCCACCATGTCTACTGTTGAACAATATTCAATGGAGACTTTCCCATCACTGATTGCCGATCGAACAAAATGATACTTGATATCAACATGTTTGCATCTTTGTCGACATACAGGATTCTTTGACAATGCAATAGCGCCTTGATTGTCCTCAAAAATCATCACTGGTACATAGTCACATCCATTGTCCATTGCACTCAATAACTGTACAAGATACATGCTTTCCTGGACTGTAGCTGACAGTGCCATATACTCTGCTTCACATGTGGATAAAGCAACTGTACGTTGTTTCTTAGATTTCCAGGAAATAACAGGCCCTGTCTCAGACAAACTAAAACAGTATCCAGTAGTACTTCTCCTATCAATATGATCCGCTGCCCAGTCAGCATCACTATAACACAGCAGCAGGTCGATACTGGAGCCACTTCGCACATTGTAACTGACATGGCACAGTTCAGGAGTTTTGATCCGGGTTTTAAGCCGCAGAAGCATATCTTGGAGTTGGCTGATGGAGAGAGAACCAGTGGCATCGCACTGAAGAGAGGTTTGGCCAACGTTAGCCTGATGGACAGCAGAGGACGTGCGGTGGACACAATGCTGACCAAGGCATTGTACGTCCCATCGTTTCCCCAAGACATCTTCTCAGTCAAGGCAGCGACCGCCCGAGGAGCAACTGTCATCTTCAAGGAGGGACAAGATGAGCTCATTCATAAAGACGGTACGAAATTTGACATTCAGGTATATGATAGACTGTACTATTTAAGCACCGTAACACATGAAAGTGATGATGTTGATGAATGTCATGGGTGTTACGATCTTCAAACATGGCACGAGATTCTAGGTCACTGCAACTATGATGATGTGTTAAAGTTGGAAAGTGTCACAGAGGGGATGAAAATTAAAGGTAAAACTGATGTGTCTAATCTGAAATGTGAAGTCTGCATGAAAGGTAAATTCGCCCAGAGCAGAAACCGAGAACCAGATGAAAGGGCAAAGGTAGCACTTGCACTTGTACATACAGATTTGTCAGGACCTATAGAGCCAGCAGCAAAAGATGGCTTCAGGTACGCATTGGCATTTACTGATGACTATTCAGGAGCAGTTTTTGTGTATTTCTTAAAAGTAAAGAGTGACACAGTTAAAGCTACAGAGAAATTCATTGCTGATGTTGCACCTCATGGGAAAATCAGATGTGTGAGATCTGATAATGGTACAGAATTTACATCTAAAGAGTTTCAGTCCTTATTGAGTAAAAACGCCATTCGGCATGAGACTTCAGCTCCTTATTCTCCCCATCAAAATGGGACAGCTGAAAGAAATTGGAGAACACTCTTTGAGATGGCAAGATGCATGTTAATTGAGAGTAATCTTCCAAAAGAGTTGTGGACATATGCAGTTCAGACTGCTGCAGCTATTCGCAACAGGTGTTATACCAGACGAACAGGACAGACTCCGTATTACATGTTGACGGAGAAAAAGCCTGATCTTTCAAGGATGACAACATTTGGGTCAGTGTGCTATGCATACAAACAAAACAAGAAAAAGCTAGACTCACGATGTGAAAAAGGGATTTTTGTGGGGTATGACAATAATAGCCCTGCATATCTAGTCTTTTACAGAGACACTGGGAGAGTACTCAAACACAGGCTGGTGAAGTTCATCTCAAAAAGTGTGAAGGAAGGTGAGACTCAGACAGATTCTGACATGAGTGAAGATATTCTTTACAGGGAGAGGGCTAAAACGAACCTGCCAGAGGTAGAAATAACAAAACAGTTAAAACAGGAGCCTAATGCAGAGATCTGTGACTCTAATGCCACTATAGATGAGGATGAGAGTAGTCACAATTCACGCTATCCAAGTAGGCAGAGGAGAGCTCCCAAGTACTATCAAGACTGTGACTATAAAGTAAAATGTGATGACGATCATGAAATACCCAGTATTGATTATTGTTACAGAGTTATATATGATGTACCTCAAACCCTGAAGGAAGCTATGAGCTCACCAAGTTCAGATCTATGGGCTAAAGCTATGAACGAGGAAATGGATTCTCTGAGTGATAATGATACCTTTACTCTGACCACATTGCCAAAAGGTAAACATGCAGTGGGGGGCAGATGGGTTTACACAGTAAAAGAAAATCTAGATGAAACAGGAAATGAGACAAAAACATGCAAAGCCAGATATGTGGCAAAAGGTTATAGTCAAGTTGCAGGCATTGATTATAATGAAACCTTTTCCCCAACTGCTAATTTGACGTCTGTGCGTAGTCCAATGCAGCTAGCAGCACAACATGATTTAGACTTGCATCAGATGGATGTTAAAACTGCATATCTACATGCACCTATTGACTGTGAGGTGTATATGGAACAGCCTGAAGGATTTAAAGTTAAGTCAGAGACAGGTGAGGAACTAGTCTGTAAACTTAACAAATCCCTGTATGGTCTGAAACAGTCAGGACGGAATTGGAATAAAACGTTGCATGATTTTCTAACTGACAATGGTTTTATTCAAAATCCAGCCGACCACTGTGTGTACAGTAAACAAACTGAAAGTGAGAGGGTAATATTACTAATCTGGGTCGATGATCTTATCATCGCAGCAAGGGACAATCAAACAGTCACAAATGTGAAAGAGATGTTGGGAGCTAAGTTTAAAATGAAAGATCTTGGTAAACTTAAACACTTCCTAGGCATTGACTTCACACAGAGAGAAGGTGAAGTAAAGATGAGTCAGAAAAGGTATATTACAAAGATATTGGAGAGGTTTGATATGACCGACTGCAAACCAAGATCAACCCCATGTGAAAACAAACTGAAATTTGACAATTAAGGTGAACCTGTCAATCCAAAGATGTATCGAGAAGTTGTTGGCAGTTTGATTTATCTCATGACATGTACTCGACCAGATCTGAGTTGGGTGGTCAGTAAGTTATCACAACACTTATCTGAACCAAAAGAACCACACTGGATAACAGCAAAACACGTCTTGAGGTATTTAAAGGGAACTGTAAACCAGGAATTGTGTTACAAAAGAAGTGACGTAAATCTCAAACTTTCTCTTATACTCTTGATGTGATTGCACCAAACATAAAACACAGAAATTCCTCTATCATGGTACTTTCTGTTGGCTATTCCAGCCTTTAAGATATGGCAGCGTCAACAGTTAGGCTATTCATTCATCAGACGTTTGACATTTTTTATATAGACAGTACCTCACAAAAAACACAGCTCTGTGTTAAATTGAGTTCTCACCAGTCATATTCTTTGGTAAGATGATGATGTGCTACCCCACGTGTAGCATATCATCATCAGGCCTACAAATAAATGTTGACTTGATTTGACTCCGCGCCTGATTAACACTTAAATCGATAAGCAGTCTCAAAAATTGTATAGGCCTATCAATATAAAAAATAATACGATCCCCTTCCATAATCATGATAGGCTACCCCCCAAAACATGTTCACTGCACCCCCAGTCAAAGCAGGTTGCATCAGGCCCTGGATGGAAGACCGTTTCAATAAAGATGGGAAAGCGAATGTTTGTGCTTCAAGGAGAAAACCCGGTATGTATTTTGTGTTAAAAGGCGATGTCGGTCGTTAAAGAGTACAATCTCCGTCGGCATTTCGACACCAAACACATAGATAAATATGCCAAATGTATCCTCCAAGAAAAACAGCATTGTCCAAGAATTAAAAGGCGGACTGCAATTGCAACAGAATAGTCCCTATGTTCACAAAAGCTACAACTAAAACACATGATTTTTCATTGTTACTGACTTTACATCGTAGTTACAACTGGCCCTTTGAGGGCAACCATAATGCTGATGTGGTCCTCGGTGAAAATGAGTTTGACACACTATGTTATATTGTTTACGATTTGTGTATTTTCTCCACTCATTGCATAAAAGCGTCTGCAAAATTAATGAAATGTAATTGCAAAATGTAACCCTCAAGGCTAAGAGCTAAGAGGCTAAAGCAAGGCCGTAGCCGTGGATTCAACATTGGGGGGGACTTTTTTTATTCATTTATGATAATTTCGGGCAGCGTGCGTGGTTGCCTGTTGTAGCGTAGCACATTTATATTTTTATATCAATATATTGGGGGGGACGTTTTGATCAGATTTGAATATTGGAGGGGATGTGCCCCCCCAAATATGTATTGTGATTACGGCCTTGGGCTAAAGAGGAAACAATTAAGTTTTAATGACAAAAGATGATAGAGACTATTGTTTAAAGTGTTAAACGTAAAAAACGTCAGACATACACTGACAGAGAACTTGAAGAAGCAATTTGACACCAGAACACTGTGTGTGGGAGAGACTGCGGGAGAGGGGGAAGGAGGTGGGGGCAGCTAACGACACCAGACGTCATAAGCTTGACATCAGTGTCTGTGCACCAGCACCACCAGCAGCTTCATTGTAGCGCATATAAACAGTAGGAAACTCTCACACACACGCCGATACACACCTTCACACGGGAGCACCTGCAGGAGAAGCGGGCGCTCTTTATTTCGTTCTGTTTCTCGCTGTTCATCTGAAAAGTCTCTCGCTGAAAACTAATTCCAAAATATTTGGGGGGTAATAGGGAACAAAAAAAGTGACACATTTCAGGAACTGTAATAATTTCCGTCTTAAAACAATATATATATATTTGACAATGAAACAATTCTGTGAATGAGGAAGGCGCGAACATGTCAGCGCACCTGCCGACTCACAGCAGCGTGTTCCCGCCTCTGCAGCTGGAGTTCCGGTCCCTGGTCACCTCCGCCACAATGTTCGCCGTTGGGGTTCTGGGAAACCTGATTGCCATAGTGGTACTCTGTATATCCAAGAAGGAACAGAAGGAGACCACCTTCTACACGCTGGTCTGCGGAATGGCCATCACGGACCTGCTGGGCACCTGCTTCACGAGCCCCGTGGTCATCGCTACTTACGTTGCCAACAGGTGGCCAGGGGGCGCGCTCCTCTGCCATTTCTTCTCGTTCTCTATGCTGTTCTTTGCTTCGGCGGGCATGTCTATTCTCTGCGCTATGGCCGTAGAACGCTATCTGGCCATAAATCACGCCTATCTTTACTCACGGTACGTGGACCGGACCATGGCGCGGTTCGCGCTCATGGGCACGTACCTTGCCAACCTCATATTGTGTATCCTGCCCAGCTTCGGCTTTGGGCAGCACGTGAGGCACTTCCCCGGGACTTGGTGCTTCGTGGATTGGAGAGCCACGGATCCGGTTTCCGCCTCCTACGTGTTTCTGTACGGCGGGGTGATGTTGTTGCTGATCGCCGTGACCGTCCTCTGCAACTTTGCGGTGTGCCGATCGCTCGTGGGGATGAGCCAGAAGACGCGCACGGTGAGGGCGGAGGTGTCGGCGCAGGGCGGCTCGCGGCGCCGGTTCCCTAGGCTGCCCTCCGTTACCGTGTCCTCCGCGGCGGAGACCCAGATGTTTTGGCTACTAATCCTGATGACCGTCGTCTTCCTCGTGTGCTCCATCCCGTTAGTGGTGAGTCAAAACAAGTAAACATCAACATAAACTTTTTTTTATTAGCGCATTTCAAGTTGGTTTGATATGGATTTAGTTGTAAATGTGTTGAGTGAATATCCGTGGGGTGGGGGTAAAAAATATATGTTAGGATAGAAAATGCAGGTGTACGGTTAATCAGGAATCCGGTTAATGCTATGCTGTATGTCCGTTTGTGTCACCATCGTGTGACACACATCGTGCTATACACACACACTACATGCATTTAGAAAACCCAACAATAAGAAGTTGGTTAAACATCTAACTATAACAAATTCTGCTTATTGTACGGGAAAGTCTGTCACATTAGTAAAATTGAGGGCACAGCTTTCATGACAAACACAGTCCCCCCCCCCCACCTCCCCCCACACACGTTTTAGTAAGAAAATGATCTTCAACGGCCACATCCTCAGTTATTAAAAACCCATCTTGCCCACATTTGAAACCCACGTTCATCACTATAGCAACGCTGCAGGTCTGTTTGTTTTGCGCCACACAACCCCCCCGGCAGGGCTGGACTGGGACAAGAAATCAGCCCTGGCATTTTTGGCCATGGCAGCCCACCAAGATTATTTATACGATATGCGGAGGCACACAACATACCAGAGGATATATGCGCATATTGTGCTGTTTCAACAATTAAAATAAAGCGCAGTAGCCTACATGGATGAGAGTAACCATGTTGAAAAATGCATACACTCTTTCACTATACTTACAGAGACTTTCATCTTTGGAGAGATGGCTACAATGCCACAATACCCATCTTGAAGTGAAAGTGGTTGTCAAAGAAACATTGCTAGAGATGTCTTTTCAGTGTTTAATGAAAATACTGTTTATACAAACGTGTACATTGTTTATAAAAATAGAAATTAAACAATTAGGTACGATCATAATTTTAATCTTTCATATAATAGCCCAAAATAACCTTTTGTTCTTTCAATGGCCACATGTAAAAACAGGAGTGGAGATTAAAAAAACTATTAGATCCTCGTGATTAGACGCTTACAAAATGTTTACACTCAAAAAAACAAGGCAGATTACAGGACTTTGAAGAAGAGAGGGTTCTGCATTTGTGTTTGGGCACAATGGAGGTTTTGCAGCTAGGTCAAATCTCCTCTGAAATGACTAATGCTTATAATATGTACAGTTTGAACCGTCTCACAGTCAGCAAAAAATGCAAGAACAGAGAACAACAACAACAGGAAGTATACACAATATATGTATTATCTTATTTACACTAACTAGAACACACCAAATTATAACACAGTAAGTCAAAGTGGCACCCTAAAGTATGAGAGAGAGAGAGAGAGAGAGAGAGAGAGAGAGAGAGAGAGAGAGAGAGAGAGATCAGTTAAGGTATAGTTTAAATAATCTTTAGGTGAACAGAGAGATAATAGCTCATTTTGTACTTACATATGCTGAGACAAAAGGCTGCATGGACCTTGGTGCTCTGAGGGAGACAGAAAGGAGCAGTCAGATATGATAGATTCATCTGATACTGTCTCTTCTATAATCAAAATAAGAGCTATTTAGTAAACTCACAATGAAACAAAAAGAACACACGTGAACTCCACATCAGGGGAAGGCAATCCTTCACTCCAAAAATTACCTAAGGGGAGAGAAAGAGAGGCCAGGTGGGTCAAGAGAACAGTGAAAATTTGAATGTTTCAAAAAATTTACATTGATAGTATTGGTGTCTTTAAAGTAATACAATAATGGATAGTTGCATTCATTACAGTCACTCTGTAAAAGTAGTAGGCTTTATGACCATCCAGGTGGATGCCAGCAAGAACACAAAACAACAGTATTGTAAACTTACAAATTTGAAGAATGCCTGTGAAGTCCACACCAATGAAATGCACATCCCTGGAACACCCCTGGGGGACAGGGCAGCCTTAAAAAAAAGAGTTTGACAGACACAAAAAGTGAGTGATACAAACCAATTGCATTATAGCAGGACAGGACTGATGACTAAAAAAATAAATAGAGCTAGACAACAGTCTGATATACATACTGGTTGAGAAAATGTTGAATGGCCCTCCAATAGTCCACAAGAACAAATATGTAGCAAGGCAATGAAATTGGATGAGCAGGAACTTGAGCAACTGAAAACAGCAAGGGCACCCTGAGAGAGGAGGAGAGCAGAGAGCAAAGCAATAACAACATTATTTTCTGTCAACATTTTTTATTAAATCCACTAATTTAACACAAATGTATTTATTTATCATAAATCTCACCTTATAAAAGCAGTTTCTTCATTGATTCGCTCTTCTCTGCAACTCTGTCAATCACTGTGTCAGTTTCAAGGGACACAAGGACATCCTTTTCAATGGCCATCAACATGAAGGCTTCCAGTTTGCTGGCAGACAGGCAACTCCTCAGTCGGTTTTTGATGTAGCGAAGGGTGGAAAATGACCGCTCACAGGCTACCTGAGTTATTGACAGGGTTAGCAGAAACTTGTATGCCAACCCAAGTAGCGGATATGCGTGAGTCAGCATGTTAAACCTGAGAAGGATTTTGTAGCAGCACAGGGGGCACTCTTTGCAAGACACACAGGTTTTGCTTATTATTTCCATCTCTTCTTGGCCATCTGATTCCTCTTCAACTGCTTTAGTTGCGTAGTTATCCAATTGTGATTGTACCAGCCTGTCCCATTGCTGTGCCAAGTTTCTGAGTTCAATCTGTAGATCTGTAACAGTTGCCCTGCTGTCATACACAACTAGACACTTGCTGAGTTCTTGAAGTGCAGATACAGGGAGTGCACCGCCACTGGTCTGGATGAGGGGGAAGTTTTTGGGATGTAGGAGGGATAAATCTGCATACAGAGTGCCATGAGTGAGGAATCTGTGGTGCATGGCCTCAACAGCTGTATCCAGGATCTGGTGGTGAACATTGACCTCATAGGCCTTCTCTGAATCACTGAGGCTTTCATCCTGGGCCATCTCTCCTGGCAAGACTTTCTTCTTCTTTAGCCTTTTCTGAGGTAGTGCTGCCTCCACTTCCAAATCTAGATCATCCTGCTCCTCTAGCTTTTCATTTGCCCAATGGACAAAACAGTCAGCTGCATCTTTGACGGCCGGGAAATCTCTTGCTATCTTTGTAAGTGAATCATGTGTTGTGGTGACCATCCTATGTGCAGAGAGGATGTCCATTCCTCCGGTCTGTAGGTATTTTGACAGTGGTGAGGTGAACTCAAATACCCGGAGGAATAACTGAGCTGTGAGCACAGTTTCGTATCGAAGTAAGCCGTCTCTGTATCCTCTGGCTTTGTTTCTTGCATTTGATGCAAGTGACTTCAGCTTCATTATGGCAGAAAGTGTGGACACCACTTCAACAAAAAGGCCGCCATCAGGTCTGCCAAAGTTTCCAAAAACTTTCCTCAGGGCATGATGTTTAGCCCACCATCTCGTCTCTCCAATTGTTGAGATGCGTTTGTGCCTCTCGTCCTGGCTCTCGGTCTCCCACACACTCACTCTTGTGTATGAGTCCCTGATGAATACGGCAATGTCGTTCAGCAGGTCAAATAGTGATCCACTTTCAATGACGCTATGGGTGGTATCGGACAATACAAGGTTCAAGACATGTGCATAGCACCACACATGCTGATGGGTGGGGTTTTTGGATGCCATTAATGCAGAGAAACCTCTGTATTGACCCTGCATATTAGAGGCTCCATCTGTGGCGTTTCCAATGCACAGGCCTATGTCCAATTGCAGACTCTCAAGGACTTCTGTTAACAGCGTCACGAACGACTGTCCTGTAGTTGTGCTGCATTGTACGACTGCAACCAGCCTTTCATGGACTGCATCCGTCACAAACCTCAAAATCACAGAACACTGCTCTCTCCCTGTAACATCTTGTGTTGTGTCGAGCTGCACAGAATACATTCCGGCTTTTTTGATGTCTGCTGAGATGCTCTCTTGAATTAAATGCTTGATAGCATCGATTACTGCATCTACAGTTGTTTTGGACAGGAGGGTAATGAGAGAGCCTCTGCCTTGTGTGCCTGAAGCATGGATCTGCTTGCTTTTCTCAATTACACTGCTGAGGTGCTCCTTTAAACACACATCATATTTCCCCAACAATATAATAAGTTCTAGGAAATTGCCATGGTCGAGACTGTTGATGTCCAAGGTGTACGCAGCTTCATTGTGCTCCTGCCTGTAGCTTAAGCCTCTCTTCCCTAAGACTCTCACAACCTCCACCACACGTTCCAACACCTGACGTCTCTTCTTCACCTGCTCACGGTGTCCTTTCAGCTGTCTTCCCTCAAGGAGGTGATCAACACTTGCTCTGGAGCAGTTTAATACATATGCCTCAGCACACTGTCTATGTGCCATGCCTCTCTCATGCTCCTCTATTCTTTGGTGCACATGCCTCCAGTCTGTCATGCCTCCAATGAAAGAACTTGGGTCATTGGGCTTGCTAAAAGCAAGGCAAAGAAAACAAAATAAAGCATTACGTTCATCACTATAAGTCAGCCATTTCCATGCCATGTCGTCCGTTCTTGTGAAGAGCCTCTGGATGACAGGGTTTGTGGCATTCTGCTGTGGGTGAAACTTAAAGAATTCCTGCCTTTTTGTGGAATGAGGGCGGCTAAAATAGTCTACAACTGCCTGATCTTCCTGTGACTCCTCCACTCCTACTCCAACAGTCTGACTTGACTAAACATAGAGAAAGAGAGAGAGACAGGAGCATTAATTTCACTAGTGTTATTTCTCTGGTTACCTACTAATGAATAATCATTATTAGCAATTAGAAATAGCAATATTTCACTATTACATGATAATAAATAATAACTGTAAGCTATAACACCTGCAAACTATAACATAATAGCAAGCAAGCTAAAATAACACTGTAAATTGGACACAAAGTCTACTCATAGCGCACACACACACACACACACAAAAGAAATATTAGAACACATGTTTTCTCCAGGGAATACATGTTTGTCTAAATTTTGTTTATTAAGCTGGCTCACAAACAAGTTTTATCTATGTTTTCATGTCCCAAAAAAGCTGTTTACCCATAAAGCCTAATAAATTAATAAAGCAATTAAACACTGACAGCTTCCTGACATTAATGTTGTTCAAATAGCAATAGCAAAGTGATGCTCTTTCAATACACAGTCAACAGAGCTATTTAACTCCCCAAAGAAAAGCTAGCAAATGTTTAGTGGGCTAACTGTTGTGTTAGCTAAAATAGCCACTTTGACCGGGCTCAGTCTAGATTACTCTGTACAACATGTTGTTATAACGCAGGAGCTAACTGTTAGGAAACTACATACTGTGTTAAAGTTTAGGAATCTAGCTTAACAAATATTTCTTTATCAACACAAACTTAAATTTCAACTTCTTACCGCCGCCACTTCGTCTGAGGCTGAGCTCGGCCCCGGGGCCGGGCCGCCGCCAGCGCCACCCATCTCTGCGCTTGGCCTCGGCCGCCATTCAGTCACCTCTCCGTCCCCATCATCACCGACATCCTCCTCAGCCTCCGCCGCCGCAATTTCCACCGTCGCAGGTGCTAATGAAGCCGGGCCAGCTGTCGCGGCAAACATGTCCGATATTTTAGCACATGTTGCAGAGTTTGCCTCTAGGGCTTTTCTCTTTTTATCTCGGACTTTCTCCGCGCCTCCTTTCCGTTTTTTCTCCATTTTTCTGTCAGTGTCAATAAGTGACGTGACGTGACTGATTGACAGCCGAGACCCAAGGGCGGGACCTCGGCCCTCTGCTGTGTATGTGATTGGGCCAGGCCCAGCATAGAACTAATCATAATGAGTAATTGCCTGAGACCGCCAGGGACAAAGTATTTTTTTTAAACTTTCAGGTGAAGTTGACAGCCTGCCTGGCCTGCACGCACCTATGTGCCATGGGGGACCTCGGCCCTCGGCCTCGGCTGTGTGACTTGGCCGGGCCGGGCCGGGCCAGGCCGGGCCGGGTCCATTAAAAAAAAAAAATTGTAATAATTATATTTTAATTTTTTTTTTTTTTTTTTTTTAATGGACCCGGCCCGGCCCAAAATGCCTGCCGGCCCACCGGGCATTGCCCGGTACGCCCGATGGCCAGTCCAGCCCTGCCCCCCGGGCATTAACACCGGATCTCTGTGACTGCAGGTGAGAATCTTCGTGAACCAGCTCTACGGCCCGATGGCAGACTACCGGCAGGACCTGGTGGCCATCCGCTTGGCCTCCTTCAGCCCCATCCTGGACCCCTGGGTCTATATCCTGTGTCGGAAGAACCTGCTGGTGAAGGGGTGCGAGCGACTGAAGAGGGCGGTGGGGGGGCAGGGCGGGGGGGCAGGCGGACACGGTGCCAGCTGTGCGGGGGGGGCGGAGCACGGCGCCATCGTCCGACCACAGCAACGAGACGAGCTACGCCTCGCTACACACAAGCAACAACCCTCCTGGCCAGGCTCCCTGCAGGTCGGTCACAGACTTCACCCTGCGGCAGGCCTGGGACCAGGACACGGCACGAGCCGGCTTCCACCCTTTCAGCGTGGAGCAGGACGCAGGCGGAAGCTTTGGGCCGGAGGGGGGGCCGGAGGGGGGGCCGGAGGGGGGGCCGGAGGGGGGGTCGGAGGGGGGGCCGGAGGGGGGGCCGGAGGGGGGGTCGGAGGGGGGGTCGGAGGGGGGGTCGGAGGGGGGGCCGGAGGGGGGGCCGGAGGGGGGGCCGGAGGGGGGGTCGGAGGGGGGGTCCGGCAGGTTCCCCTAGTGGCGGTGAGGCGCAGCTTCACGTCACCTGCTCCTACCTAGACCCTCCTCCCAGAGGGCTGAGGGCAGCGCCGCCTCGGAAAACTGTTGTTGTTGTTGTTGTTGTTGATGTTGTTTTCATTTGATGAAACTAGCCTGCAGGTCCCAGCAGGACTACTATTTACTGACTCCAATACACACAGGCTGATTGAAAACAGATTTTTGGAAACACAAAATAATTATTGGTCATACATCAGATGTTGACCAGTCCCCTCAGTGCCCACCTGTGAGGCGTATCAAATGCACCTCAACCCACTTTCATGAATCTGCTGCAACATGATGCACTTTATCCCCTGGATCTGCCTGTCGTTCTACCTGTGCTCTGCCCTATGGCCACAGACGGTGGTTCTACCTGTGCCCTGCCCTATGGCCACAGACGGTGGTTCTACCTGTGCCCTGCCCTATGGCCACAGACTGTGGTTCTACCTGTGCCCTGCCCTATGGCCACAGACGGTGGTTCTACCTGTGCCCTGCCCTATGGCCACAGACGGTGGTTCTACCTGTGCCCTGCCCTATGGCCACAGACGGTGGTTCTACCTGTGCCCTGCCCTATGGGCACAGACTGTGGTTCTACCTGTGCTCTGCCCTATGGGCACAGACTGTGGTTCTACATGTGCTCCGCCCTATGGGCACAGACTGTGGTTCTACCTGTGCTCTGGCCTATGGACACAGACTGTGGTTCGACCTGTGCTCTGGCCTATGGGCACAGACTGTGGTTCTACCTGTGCTCTGGCCTATGGGCACAGACTGTGGTTCTACCTGTGCTCTGGCCTATGGGCACAGACTGTGGTTCTACCTGTGCTCTGCCCTATGGGCACAGACTGTGGTTCTACCTGTGCTCTGGCCTATGGGCACAGACTGTGGTTCTACCTGTGCTCTGGCCTATGGGCACAGACTGTGGTTCTACCTGTGCTCTGCCCTATGGGCACAGACTGTGGTTCTACCTGTGCTCTGCCCTATGGGCACAGACTCCCCAGAGACAGAGATGCTCAGATCAATTCTATGAATTGCGTTTCCTGGTCTTTGTGGGGATTGGTCATTCTAAAGCAACACTGACTCTCATACCTAATGAACTATGCTGCACCTGTGGTGCTTGAAGTGGAGCCATTGTGGAACTGGGGCATTTCACTTCTTGTCCTGTGCCATATGTACGTTTTGCATGCTGGGAAACAGAAAAAGCAGTAAAAAGCAATGCTTTTGCATGTTTTGCATGCTGGGAAACAGAAAAAGCAAAAGTCAGATCATGCTGTCGTTTGCACTGTTTTTCTGTTTTTTAAATTTTTTACGTGAGAGATCAAATTATTAGGTCATGTTTTTGCAATTATTGATTGTGAAGAGCCATGCGTGTGTGTTGCTGTATTAAAGAGGTCAGAGTCCTGTGTTCACTCTCGTGTGCTTCACTTGTAATGAAGAACACAACCACAATGTGCCTTCCCAGAGCACGTGGGGTCCAGCCCCAAGCCCTTCTGCTGGCTGTCTGCTCCTCAAAACTGTACAGTCAGTTCTGTTCACAGGATGTTTACAGCCAACATGGTTTCATACGCTGCCCTCAGACAGATCAGTTACAGGAGTGGGGGAGGAGAGGGAGGGGAGGGGAGGGGAGGGGAGGGGAGGGAGGGGAGGGGAGGGGAGGGGAGGGGAGGGGAGGGGAGGGGAGGGGAGGGGAGGGAGGGAGGGAGGGAGGGAGGGAGGGAGGGAGGGAGGGAGGGGAGGGGAGGGGAGGAAGGAGAGGGGAGGGAGGGGAGGGGAGGGGAGGGGAGGGGAGGGGAGGGGAGGGGAGGGGAGGGGAGGGGAGGGGAGGGGAGGGAGGGAGGGAGGGAGGGAGGGAGGGAAGGGAGGGGAGGGGAGGAAGGAGAGGGGAGGGAGGGGAGGGGAGGGAGGATAGGGAAGAGAGGAGAGGGAAGGGAGGGAAGGGAGGGGAGGGAGGGGAGGGGAGGGAGGAGAGGGAAGAGAGGAGAGGGAAGGGAGGGGAGGGAGGGGAGGGGAGGGGAGGGGAGGGAGGGAGGGGAGGGGAGGGGAGGGGAGGGGAGGGGAGGGGAGGGGAGGGGAGGGGAGGGAGGGAGGAAGGAAGGAAGGAAGGAAGGAAGGAAGGGAGGGAGGGAGGGAGGGAGGGAAGGAAGGAAGGAAGGGAGGGAGGGAGGGAGGGAAGGAAGGAAGGAAGGAAGGAAGGAAGGAAGGAAGGAAGGAAGGAAGGAAGGAAGGGGAGGGGAGGGGAGGGAGGGAGGAGAGGGGAGGGAGGGGAGGGGGGGGAGGAGAGGGAAGAGAGGAGAGGGAAGGGAGGGGAGGGAGGGGAGGGGAGGGAGGAGAGGGAGGGGAGGGAGGAGAGGGAAGAGAGGAGAGGGAAGGGAGGGGAGGGAGGGGAGGGAGGAGAGGGAGGGGAGGGAGGAGAGGGAAGAGAGGAGAGGGAAGGGAGGGGAGGGAGGGGAGGGAGGAGAGGGAGGAGAGGGAGGGGAGGGAGGAGAGGGAAGAGAGGAGAGGGAAGGGAGGGAGGGAGGGGAGGCTCTTGGCTGAGCTGGTGTCGTTCTGAAACGCACCTGCAGGTGGCAATGTAACACAGAGGACCAAGTATGGAGAATCAAAGTGAGAGATTACAGAGGAGGAGTGTTTGTGTGTTAGGAAGTGCGAGTTACAGTGTTGTGATGGTGTTGAAGAGTTTACTGTCCTTCCAGGGGTGGGTCATGGGGGTCATGGGGTCATAGGGTCATGGGGTCATAGGGTCATGGGGTAAGGTGTGACAATCCTAAAGGAGCCACAGGCTAAAGTCTAAATATCAAACTTTATTTCTAATACAGGATGAAGTCATAGTACAAAAATAAAGGAATTATCTTCATGATAATAATAATTATTACAATAATAATAACAATGTCACTGATAGCAATAGTTACATCAATAACAATAATGCCACTTGGTTGATGAGGCTCTACAACACTGAAACAACATTGATAAGACTGAGCTTGGCGCTCCTGTCCCAGGCTCCACAGAGCTGTCTGCTTCCTGTCTCCGAAACAGGAAGTGATGTCGCTGCCCCGTCACTGTGAGCAGATTGCTTGTTAAGACGCATCTTGATAAGAACTTCGAAGAAACTACTTCAACAACACAGACCACCACTACAGAAACAGTCAAACACTGACAGAAGAGTATTAGTTCAATTATCCATAAAAATAATAAACCTTTACTTCATGAAGTTCAACCTAATCTTTCTCCCTCCAGCAGTGGTGTAGTCTGGTATGAAGAAGTCTAGTATAGTGTAATAGTGTGTTCTAGTATGAAGTATTGTGGTCTAGTATGAAGTATCTGTTGAATATCAACATACTTTCAGTGGATGCTTATAGTGCTTATAGTGTTTATAATGTTTATGTTAAAGTGGTTGGGCATCCGTGTGTTGTGAATATTGGAACCGAAAGTGTGAACCTGTCTTTTGGTGTTCTAGTGTGCTTCTAAACTCTGGTTCTAAAGTCTGGTTCTAAAGTCTGTCTTCCTCGAAACCTTACTAAGGCTAGTAAGGCTAGTTGAGAACATTATAGCATGGTATATATAATATAGTACAGTAAAGAATAGGATGGTATATTTAATCTATAGTATTGTAAATATAATCTACAGTACAGTAAAGTATAGGATGGTATATATAATCTATTGACATTTACCAACTCTGACCCAAGTGGAACACTGGACTTGCTGTATGTCTATGTTTAGCTTGTGTTCTGCTCCTCTCTCTCACCAACTGTCTCTGGAGGAGGGGATCCCTCTCTGAATTGCTCCTCCCAAGGTTTCTTCCATTTTTTCTCCTGTTGGGAGATTTTCTGGGAGTTTTTCCTTGTCTTCCTTGAGGGTTTAGGTTGGTTGAGGGGCAGTTCTATGGGCGCATGTGAAGCCCTCTGTGACATGCTTGAGGGTTTAGGTTGGTTGAGGGGCAGTTCTATGGGCGTATGTGAAGCCCTCTGTGACATGCTTGGAAAAAGGGCTATACAAATACATTTTGATTTGAATTTGCTTTGATTTGAGTACAGCAAAGTATAAAATGGTATGTATAATCTATAGTACAATTAAGTATAGGATGGTATATATAATCTATAGTACACTAAAGTATAGGATGGATATATAATCTAGTAATTCAGCATTCTGGGGCTAAAGAGTGTGATACAGAACACTGCAGATGGAGTTCCTGATAATAAATAGATATTTACATTTAAGTCTATAAAACAACTCTCGTATGAAAATGTAATAAATAAATAATTTATCTGAAAATAAATTAATACATGTATATATATATATATACACAGTATTCAGCGTACAGTACAGCCAGCCTGGCAGAGGACCTATCACGTTGCAGAGTTCATCTGGAGCTCAGGAACCTCCTCTCTCTCTCTGAACTTCCTGTGTTTCTCTGACACATTTGGAATGAGAGAAAGGGGATTGGACGAGCTCTCTCTGACTGTCTCTTGTAGCTCAGTTGTGACTGAAACATTCGTGTTGTTGTGGCCGTGTTGGACCTGAGAGTAACTCCTGTCAGTCATGGACCAGTTGTCTGTGTTGTCCTGGAACCTTCTAGAGGTCCCAAGACTGGCCCCAGGTCTGTGTAGACTGATCCAGGTCTGTGTAGACTGACCCCAGGTCTGTGTAGACTGGCCCCAGGTCTGTGTAGACTGACCCCAGGTCTGTTTAGACTGGCCCCAGGTCTGTGTAGACTGACCCTAAGTACTTGTAGACTGACCCTAAGTATGTGTAGACAGACCCGAAGTCTGTGTAGACTGACCCCAGGTCTGATCACACAGCCTTCATGTGTGTCGCATGTATTCATTTAGCAGAATTTTTTTTGTTACAAAGCAACAATATGCATGGTGGGATTTGAGACCTCTTGATCTGCAATCAAAGACTCTAACCACTGAGCTCCACCTGAGGAGTCTCAGGGGGTTATCTTTTCCCTCCACAGACGGGCCACACAAACTCACTTCCTCTTTAACAGGAAATAAGTTCACCTGCATTTCCTCCTACAGGAAGTGGAAAGCAGGAAGTGGGATGGTATGCCTTCTGCCTGGAATATGAGGAGAAACTCCTGAATCTGGGTGTCACTCTCCAGGGGGATGGGACCTCCAGGGAGAGGGCTTCTCTCCTCCTCTTCCTCCTCAGCCCATGCACATGCAGCTGGCTGCGGAAAGTGATTCGATGGTTCTCCAGGTGGTGTGTGCGTCCATGAAGGACACGGGTTCGTATCTGTGGGGCCGACAGCAGGGCTGGCTGGTGACCTTCCGCACCGTGCGTCGAGGCATAGACCCGTTCTCCAGCAGAGCCCGGAGGGCCAGGTCGTAGTTGGTTCTGGAGGCCCGGCAAGAACCCACACAGAACTTGAAGAGGACAATCTCATCTGAGTCGAAGCCCAGCCCCAGGTCTCTAACCCGCATCTCTCTCTTCTCCAGACGGCAGTCCCTGCTGCTCTGCCTGGGAGACCCCTTCTTCCCTTTCCCCCTCCTTTTCTCTCGCTCTTTTCCTACGCCCTCTCTAGTTTTCTCCTTTTGTTTTCTCTTCTTTTTCTTCTTGGGCGGTTGAGCGGGCGTGGTGGGGGAGTGGGGGGAGGGGGGGAAGGACCGGGGGAGGCGATCTGCCCTGTGACCTCCTGGATGGCTCATCTGCTCCTCTAACACATAGGGGTCTGGGGGAGGGAGGGAGAAAGAAAGTAAGAGATGGATACAAAAATAAAAGTAATTAAAATTGTCTGCTTCTGAATATCATACCAAAAATGAATACCCTGAAAAATTAAAGATTATTTGATATTGTATGAAGACCTCTAGTTGTTCTGTGAGTGCTCATGACTTACCGTAGACACCCTGCCAGGAGGGGTAAGGGTTGCTGTCCTCCTCCTCCGCTTCCTGGTAGGTGTCTGGTAGCAGCCTCTGCTCCTCCCCTCCCGACCGCGCCACAGCCTGGTTAGAAGCCAAACGCACCCCTTGCACCAGGGGCAGCAGACACACTAGCACGCACAGCAGCACCTGAAGCCAGGGGCCAATGAAACAGTTCATCAATTGATTAGTAAAGTAACCAATTAGTCAATTAATAACAATCACTGTTTATTTTGTTGCACTGTAGTTATATGTGCTGTGTTTAATATTGTCTTCATACTATACGCAATGTGGCTTTGGATACAAGCTGCAGTCAGCTGAAGACTGTAGCAAGCCTGCATCCTCAAACACCAGCAATGGTGATGAGGGTGATGATGATGGGGAGGGTGATGATGATGGGGAGGGTGATGATGGGGAGGATGATGATGGGGAGGATGATGATGGGGAGGGTAATGATGGGGAGGATGATGATGGGGAGGGGGATGATGGGGAGGGTGATGATGGGGAGGGTGATGATGGGGAGAGTGATGATGGGGAGGGTGATGATGGGGAGGGTGATGATGGGGAGGATGATGATGGGGAGGGTGATGATCGAGATGATGATGATGGGGATGATGATGATGGGGAGGGTGATGATGATGGGGAGGGTGATGATGGGGAGGATGATGATGGGGAGGGTGATGATGATGGGGAGGGTGATGATGGGGAGGGTGATGATGATGGGGAGGGTGATGATGGGGAGGATGATGATGGGGAGGGTGATGATGGGGAGGGTGATGATGATGATGATGATGATGGGGAGGGTGATGATGGGGAGGGTGATGATGGGGAGGATGATGATGGGGAGGGTGATGATGGGGAGGGTGATGATGGGGAGGATGATGATGGGGAGGGTGATGATGGGGAGGGTGATGATGGGGAGGGTGATGATTGGGAGGGTGATGATGGGGAGGGTGATGATGATGGGGAGGGTGATGATGATGGGGAGGGTGATGATGGGGAGGGTGATGATGGGGAGGGTGATGATGGGGAGGATGATGATGGGGATGATGATGATGGGGAGGGTGATGATGGGGAGGATGATGATGGGGATGATGATGATGATGGGGAGGGTGATGATGGGGAGGGTGATGATGGGGAGGATGATGATGGGGAGGGTGATGATGGGGAGGGTGATGATGGGGAGGGTGATGATGGGGAGGGTGATGATGGGGAGGGTGATGATGGGGATGATGATGATGATGGGGAGGGTGATGATGGGGAGGGTGATGATGGGGATGATGATGGGGAGGGTGTTGATGATGGGGAGGATGATGATGGTGAGGGTGATGATGATGAGGGAGATGATGATGGGGAGGGTGATGATGGGGAGGATGATGATGGGGAGGGTGATGATGGGGAGGGTGATGATGGGGAGGGTGATGATGGGGAGGATGATGATGGGGAGGGTGATGATGGGAGGGTGATGATGGGGAAGATGATGATGGGGAGGGTGATGATGGGGAGGGTGATGATCGGGAGGGTGATGATGGGGAGGGTGATGATGGGGAGGATGATGATGGGGATGATGATGATGGGGATGATAATGATGGGGATGATGATGATGGGGAGGGTGATGATGATGGGGAGGGTGATGATCGGGAGGGTGATGATGGGGAGGGTGATGATGATGGGGAGGGTGATGATGATGATGATGATGGGGAGGGTGATGATGGGGAGGGTGATGATGGGGAGGGTGATGATGGGGAGGGTGATGATGATGAGGGAGATGATGATGGGGAGGGTGATGATGGGGAGGGTGATGATGGGGATGATGATGATGATGGGGAGGGTGATGATGGGGAGGGTGATGATGAGGATGATGATGGGGAGGGTGATGATGATGGGTAGGGTGATGATGATGAGGGAGATGATGATGGGGAGGGTGATGATGGGGAGGGTGATGATGGGGAGGGTGATGATGGGGAGGGTGATGATGATGGGGAGGATGATGATGGGGAGGATGATGATGGGGAGGGTGATGATGGGGAGGGTGATGATGGGGAGGGTGATGATGGGGAGGGTGATGATTGGGAGGGTGATGATGGGGAGGGTGATGATGATGGGGAGGATGATGATGGGGAGGATGATGATGGGGAGGGTGATGATGGGGAGGGTGATGATGGGGAGGGTGATGATGGGGAGGATGATGATGGGGATGATGATGATGGGGAGGGTAATGATGATGGGGAGGGTGATGATGGGAGAGGGTGATGATGATGGGGAGGGTGATGATGGGGAGGGTGATGATGGGGAGGCTGATGATGGGGAGGATGATGATGGGGATGATGATGATGGGGAGGGTGATGATGGGGAGGATGATGATGGGGATGATGATGATGATGGGGAGGGTGATGATGGGGAGGGTGATGATGGGGAGGATGATGATGGGGAGGGTGATGATGGGGAGGGTGATGATGGGGAGGGGGATGATGGGGAGGGTGATGATGGGGAGGATAATGATGGGGAGGATGATGATGGGGAGGGTGATGATGGGGAGGGTGATGATGGGGATGATGATGATGATGGGGAGGGTGATGATGGGGAGGGTGATGATGGGGATGATGATGGGGAGGGTGATGATGATGGGGAGGATGATGATGGTGAGGGTGATGATGATGAGGGAGATGATGATGGGGAGGGTGATGATGGGGAGGATGATGATGGGGGAGGGTGATGATGGGGAGGGTGATGATGAGGGTGATGATGATTGGGAGGGTGATGATGGGGAGGGTGATGATGGGGAGGGTGATGATGGGAGGGAGGATGATGATGGGAGGTATGATGGATGTTGATGGGGATGATAATGATGGGGATGATGATGATGGGGAGGGTGATGATGATGGGGAGGGTGATGATCGGGAGGGTGATGATGGGGAGGGTGATGAAGGGGAGGGTGATGATGGGGAGGGTGATGATGATGGGGAGGGTGATGATGATGATTGATGATGATGGGGAGGGTGATGATGGGGAGGGTGATGATGGGGGAGGGTGATGATGGGGAGGATAATGATGGGGAGGGTGATGATGGGGAGGGTGATGATGGGGATGATGATGATGATGGGGAGGGGTGATGATGGGGAGGGTGATGATGAGGATGATGATGGGGAGGGTGATGATGATGGGTAGGGTGATGATGATGAGGGAGATGATGATGGGGAGGGTGATGATGGGGGAGGGTGATGATGGGGAGGGTGATGATGGGGAGGGTGATGATGATGGGGAGGGTGATGATGGGGAGGGTGATGATGGGGAGGATGATGATGGGGAGGGTGATGATGGGGAGGATGATGATGGGGAGGGTGATGATGAAGGTAAAGACCCATGTGCCACCCCTCACCTGGCAGGTCTGAAGGTGGGTGACGGCTGCTGCTGGTTGACCTGGAGGTCACCTGTCTCTCCTTCCTCCTCCTCCTCCTCCCCCCGCACCAGCTTAGCCCTCCTAGGCAGACAGAACAGACTCTAGAAACGGTCTTCCTTCCAGAACGTTCTCTCAACAGACCAATTCACACACTATGTAAAAACACACATTCAGGCATCAACATCAACTACACACGTTCTTTAGAAGAAAACTCACACACACTCACACACACACTGACACACACACTCACTGGACCCAAACAAAGACACAGTGTCAATAGATAATATAAAGCACGTATGCAGCGCGAGAGAGAGGAGGGAAACAACCCAAATCTACAATCTTATCATCCCCTGATCTAGTCTATACATACAGTCTATACATCTATACATCTATACAGTCTATACAGACAGCCACCCAGACTACTGTGTGGCTCTCAGCTTCAGACATGGGCTTATTTCTGTACATATGGAGAGAGGGGGGGTGGAGAGAGAGAGAGAGAGAGAGAGAGAGAGAGAGAGAGAGAGAGAGAGGAGAGAGAGAGAGAGGTGATGAAGAGAGAGAAGGGTGTGATGTAAATGTACTCATTCTATTCTCTCCATCCTTAATCCTTCCCTCCTCAAGACAGGAGGAGGGGGAGGAAGAGGGGGAGGGAGGAGACATGACATGTGTTTCAGATTATCAAGTACAGGTACAGTTACACACACCTTTCCAGCACCTTGTTAACACACACACACACACACACACGCTCTAACAGGCTCCTGCAGCTCAAACTCTCACCACTGGAGTCAACATGGACTCACCACATGAACAAAACAACCGACTGGCTGGCTGACTGGCTGACAAGCTGGTTGGCTGGCTGACTGACTGACTGGCTGACTGGCTGGTTGGCTGGTTGGCTGACTGACTGACAAGCTGCTTGGCTGGCTGGTTGGCTGACTGACTGACTGACTGTAAGAGAAGCCAGGAGAAGTAGTGGAGACTAACTGATCACAACCAGACTTCCTGATCCAGGGATTCAACACCCTGGATGGCTGTGGGTGTGTGTGTGTGTGTGTGTGTGTGTGTGTCTCCTCAACACCCTGGATGGCTGTGTGTGTGTGTGTGTGTTGTTCATCCCTGCACCAGTCTGAGCTGGTTCTCATAATCAGCCTCTGAGAAGGCCACTTAGTGTTTACCTCTTCCTCTGTGGTCACCCAGGGAGCTGCAGTCTTCCAACCACAGGTTCCCAGGCCCTCTCTCTCTCTCTCACTCCTCTCTTCTCTCTCTCTCTCTCTCTCTCTCTCTCTCTCTCTCTCTCTCTCTCTCTCTCTCTCTCTCTCTCTCTCTCTCCCCCTTTCTCTCTGGCTCCTAATCCCATGATCACTGCCAGGCAGTGAGAGCTTGTTAGGGCCACTCTGGAGGAGACCTGTCACTGAGGAGGGGAGGAGGGGAGGAGGAAAGAGGACAAGAGGTAGAGGGGAAGAGGGGAGAGGGAGGGAGAGGAGGAGAGGCCAAATGAGAAACAGAGACAAGGTTAGATGGTACAGCTCAGAGGGGTGGAGTTATCTGGCTAACAGGGAGGGGGAGACCCAGACAGTGAGCAGAGGTGAGGACAGATGAGGCCTGGGGGAGAGGAGGGAGAGGAGGGGGGGAGAAGGGGGAGAGGAGGGAGAGTAGGGGGGGAGAGAGGAGAGGGATAGGGAATCGGTCTACCAATCTGAAGGTTGCCGGTTTGATTACCGGCCGTGCAAAATGACGTTGTGTCCCTGGGCAAGGCACTTCACCCTACTGGCCTCGGGGGAATGTCCCTGTACTTACTATAAGTCACTCTGGATAAGAGCGTCTGTTTAAATTACTAAATGCAAATGAAAGGAGGGGGGGGGGGGGAGAAGAGGAGGGGGGGAGAGGGGGGGGAGAAGGGGAGAGGGGGGAGAAGGGGAGAGGGGGGTGAAGGGTTACTAAAAAGCGTGAAAGGAGAAGGGAGTAGATGAGTCATCAGGTGAATCAGAGCCTCTGAAAGCAGAGAGAGGAGTGTCTCTCCGACCTGTGTTTCGTCTTTACAGAGAGAGTGAGTAAAAGAGAGGACACAGCTCACACTAAGGGAGAGAAAAGAGAGAGAAAAGAGAGGAAAGAGAGGAAAGAGTTGGGCAAACCTTACATGGGAACACAAGAGTTGAGCTGTCGAAGGACAGAGATCTGACATGACAGAGACTGTAAGCTCTGAACCAGGGGAGGGGTTGGATGGCGGTGAGGGAGGGAGAAATAAAAGGGGAGGATGAGGAAAAGAAGGAGATGAAGAGGTGGAGGCTGCGAGGATGAAGAGAAGGAGATGAAGAGGAGGAGGCTGCGAGGATGAAGAGAAGGAGATGAAGAGGTGGAGGCTGCGAGGATGAAGAGAAGGAGATGAAGAGGTGGAGGCTGCGAAGAAAGAAGTAGGATGTATAGTTTACACCAGCTGACATCAAATCCTTCTTTCTGAAACCATCTGTGTGTGTGTGTGTGTGTGTGTGTGTGTGTGTGTGTGTGTGTGTGTGTGTGTGTGTGTGTGTGTGTGTGTGTGTGTGTGAGCGTGTGTGTGTGTGAGCGTGTGTGTGTGTGAGCGTGTGTGTGTGTGAGCGTGTGTGTGTGTGAGCGTGTGTGTAGGAGCATGTGTAAGTCTTTGTCCCCATCTGATGTCTCAGTTCTGCAGATTAACGGGGTCAGTGAGGTTCCAGAGAGAGAAAGTCATTAGCCTGGATGATCTAAGCGTTTCTGTGTCAATCTCACCCCCCCTCACCCCCCCCGCTCAACCCCTTCTCACCCCACTCTCACCCCCTCTCACCCCCCTCTCACCCCCCCTCTCACCCCCTCTCACCCCCCTCACCCCCTCTTCATCCCCCCTCTCACCCCCTCTCATCCCCCCTCTCACCCCCTCCCTCACCCCCCGCTCACCCCCATGCCCAGACACGACTCTGATAATGACCTGGGGCTTGATCAAAGCTGCCCAGCAACACCATAATGAATTACTCTGACTGGCTAATTCGAGAAGAATACAGCTTATTGGATAAAAAAAAAGGGATTGGAAAACTACCCACAGCCCCACACACACACACACACCTACACACACCTACAACACACCTACACACACCAACTACACACACACACACACGCCTACAGACACTGGGTTAACTACACCGGTTAACATTCCTTCCTCACAAAATGGTTTTTAAAGAGCGATTGTGCGATAAGGACAGGAGTTAGAGCTGTTAAGCTAATTTCAAGCTGTTTGAAGCTCAGAATTTGAGACCAGGCCACAACTAATCACAGGCAGGCATTATTTGTCAATAACTGAGCTCTGAACTGGAGTGCGCTGGATGACTGGAGAGATGGATGAATCCGGATACTGAATCTGGAGGGATCAAGCGTTTGTCTTTAAGAAGACCTTTACAAGTTGAAATTCCTTTGTTAGGTTGTGCTTATATGGTTGCTGGAGGGAGGGAGGGAGGGAGGGAGGGAGGGAGGGAGGGAGGGAGGGAGGGAGGGAGGGAGGGAGGGAGGGGAGGGAGGGAGGGAGGGAGGGAGGGAAGATGCATGGTTGCTAGGTGACGTCTGGTAACCCGTTCCAGACCTTGTTAGATCTCCTCCTGGTCTGATTGACCAATCACAGGGAGACACTACCCAGACACACCAGGGGCAAGGAACAACTGAGGAAGGCCAGGTGAAGACACACACACACACACATAAACATTCACATACACACACACACACACACACAGTCACTGCTGTCCAGTGGAGCCAGGGCTAGACATCGGCTGTGTCAACCGCTACAAAACAAACATCTTACTTCCTGTCTCACTTCCTGTCTCACTTCCTTTGTGTCCAGAGGTCTGAGATGATGAGGGAGAGCGTTAACCAGCTAGAGAGTTAACCAGAGAGAGTTAACCAGAGAGAGTTAACCAGAGAGAGTTAACCAGACAGAGTTAACCAGACAGAGTTAACCAGAGAGAGTTAACCAGAGAGAGTTAACCAGACAGAGTTAACCAGACAGAGTTAACCAGAGAGAGTTAACCAGAGAGAGTTAACCAGACAGAGTTAACCAGACAGAGTTAACCAGAGAGAGTTAACCAGACAGAGTTAACCAGACAGAGTTAACCAGAGAGAGTTAACCAGACAGAGCTAACCAGACAGAGTTAACCAGAGAGAGTTAACCAGAGAGAGTTAACCAGACAGAGTTAACCAGAGAGAGTTAACCAGACAGAGTTAACCAGAGAGAGTTAACCAGAGAGAGTTAACCAGACAGAGTTAACCATAGAGAGTTAACCAGAGAGAGTTAACCAGACAGAGTTAACCAGACAGAGAGTTAACCAGAGAGAGATAACCAGACAGAGAGTTAACCAGACAGAGTTAACCAGACAGAGTTAACCATAGAGAGTTAACCAGAGAGTTAACCAGACAGAGTTAACCAGACAGAGAGTTAACCAGAGAGAGTTAACCAGAGAGAGAGTTAACCAGAGAGAAGAGAGAGTTAACCAGGGAGAGTTAACCAGGGAAAGAGAGTTAACCAGGGAGTGAGAGTTAACCAGAGAGATTTAACCAGAGACAGTTAACCAGGGAGAGAATTAACCAGAGAGAGAGTTAACAAGGGAAAGAGAGTTAACCAGAAAGAGGAGAGAGTTAACCAGGGAGAGAGAGTTAACCAGAAAAAGAGTTAACCAGAAAAAGAGTTAACCAGAAAGAGTTAACCAGAGAGAGTTAACCAGGGAGAGTTAACCAGGGAGAGAGTAAACCAGAGAGAGAGTTAACCAGAGAGAATTAACCAGGGAGAGTTCAGAGACGCACTGTTTGGCGTCCCTGGTCGTAAACCAGCATCTAGTTTACACAGGAGTGTACTGTGAGACGGGGGTGTGTGTGTACATCAATGTGTCTGTGTGTGAGTGTGTGTGAGTGTGTGTGTGTGGGGGGGGGGGGGGATTTGCCCTGTGTGTCTGACCCTTGGCAGGCCTGCTGACCTCTGACCCAGGAACTAAAAGCCGTGTCAGGCTGGCGGAGGAGTGTGAGATGCTTCTGGCAGAGGAAGAGCCGGAGGAGGAGGAAGGGAAGGAGGTATGGAGAAAAGGGGTGTGTGTGTGTGTGTGTCTGTGTGTGTGTGTGTGTGTGTGTAAGAGAGAGAGATCGGGTGAGTGTGTGTGTGTGTGAGCAAGGGTTAGACATTCAGCTTTCCGCCACAGATAAGGTCAGACTTAAGTTACGGCCTGCACCAATCAACCAGGAGCTGTGCAACGGTAACTCCGGGATAATAACGGGATGGTAGCTTCCCAGAGACTGATGCACAACGCTCAAAAAACGCTAATTTTTACGATGTCAAACGCTAAATATGACAAAAAATATTATAATAATATTAACAAGGTTGTAATCAATGACGTGCTATATATTAACCAGGTTGTAATCAATGACGTGAGAGAGAGAAAGAGAGAGAGAGAGAGAGAGAGAGTGGGGGGGATAGAGGGGGGAGAGAGATAAAGGGGAGAGAGGGAGAGAAGGAGGGGGGGGGAGAGGGAGAGAGAGAGAGACGGGGGAGAGAAATTGAGAGAGTGGGGGGAGAGAGGGAGAGAGAGGGAGAGAAGGAGGGGGGAGAGAGAGGGAGAGGGAGAGAGAGAGGGGGAGAGGGAAAGAGAGGGAGAGAAATGGAGAGAGAGAGGGAGAGGGGCAGGGAGGGAGGCAGGGAAGACTGAATGACAAAAGAATCCAATGTGAATAGAAATCCATTGAGATCAAACGACTCCGGGGTTGTTGTCACAGCAAACACGAGACACATGCGCGCGCTGACTAATGACTTGTAAGCAAGCACTGCTGCTTTCATAGCAACCGTACCATTACGCGCGAGTAAACGACTAGGTTTTCGTTAATACTACTTGACAGGACAACCTGACGGGTCATTGATCATTAATCACAATAGTCGCTGTTTCCCGGTAAATTACACTGAAATAAAATACCGTGACGTTGTTGAATACATGGGTAAAGTAAAGTGCGTTACCAGTTGCTCCGTGCGTACTGGACTGGTCCAAGCGCGCGCCGGGTAGGCCAGACTCTTTTATCCCGCGTGCCTCTGGTCGGCTGTAGAGCATCTCGTGCGAGTGCGTGTCCCCACTGCGGCGTCCGTTAAAGGTTCATCACATATGTGCTGCTAAAGTCTTGCGGACAGTCGTCTTTGGCAGAGGTGAACGACATGAAAACCTCCTCGAGGAGATCCCTCCCTTGCCGCCCTCTCACCCTCCGAGCGACCCAGCCTCTCTCGTCCTCCAGAAGATCTCTCTCGGTGGGTGAAGAGGTCTCACCTGCCTTCACACACACACACACACACACAGAAGAAACATCACGACAAAAACATGACCAACGTGATCTTAAAGAAAGTTCTTGTGTTTCGCAATACACGTTCATGTAGGCGTATTTATGACATAAACTATTGTTTGTTTTACAGAAAGACAAATTTAGCTGTCTCGTGGGGGGAATTCCTGTAATTCTTCGCAGTCAACATCTGGAGTACACGAGCTCTGCAAAGCAGCCCCGTGTTTAGATTACTGAAACACATTTATCAGCTCACGCGCAGAGCGCTGGTGAAAGACTGGACTGGAGTGTATGAGCGCGAGAGAAAGAGAGGATGAAAGAGAAAGGGAGAGAGCGAGAGACAGCGAATAAGAGTGTGTTTGAGAGAGTCATTAACAAGTCATTCAGGCTGCAAGTTTCAAAGGGGAAAGCAACACTTTCGGCGACTGAAAGATGACGAGTTCTCGTTGATAGCTTTACGACCAGAAAGTAAACAAATAAGGCAATGAAAGAGAGAAACAAGTTTGAGACTCGCAGGGCGCTATTACCGTCCAAGACTTGCTCGGTCTTGTCTTCAGTCATCTAGTAGTTTATAATAAAGAAAGAGGAACCAAAGTGGCATGTGAGAAAACTTTAAATCCAGGATGGTCAAGGCTATTCCACAGAGAAAAGTTCCGAAGAACCACTGTCCAGTTGTCCCTTTCGCTTTTCTCACTTTCTCTCTCGCGCGCGGAGACAGTGTCCCCTCCTTCCCCACCCAAAACCGAGAACTCGATTCTTGTTTAAATAAATACAGTAAAGTTTTTAATTTTTTTCTTTACTCTCATTTGTTTCTTCTCTACGTCTCTAAAGTCATCGATATGATCCCTCTGATCAAACTTTCACTCAGCAAAGGAATACGTCCAAAACACTTCAAATCCACGCGTCACACCATAACGCGGCAGTTCCACGGCCGTATCTCCGCATCGTCACCGTGTCCCTTTGATCTCCGCCAATTGTCTTCTCGCGTCATTTGGAAGTAAAACATCCAGTTTTCAGAGACTTTGCCACTCCGATATCTGATCAGGTGATCTCTATCCTGTGAAGAGACACAACACAACACCGCACGACCAGAGGCTACCCGTACAGCGCCCGTAACGCCTGTCAAAGGACTGGTGAAACCGGAGCGCAGCGGCGCTCCTCCGAGCCGCGCTCCCCCCTGCCCCTCCGCTCAGCTCACATGTCTTTTTGTTCGCGAGGAGGGAGCGCGCGCTGGAACGGTCACTTCGGACGGCAAGGTTTGTTTGTTTGGCTCGAGAGAAGCGTTCGCCGCTGCGGTAGAAGTTTCTGTAGATTTTTTCCCGCAATGTTTACGTTAACAGTCCCATAAATTTAAACGACTTTACAGCATTCCACACAGGCATGCACAGAGACACACACAGACACACACAAATACTCAGACACAGACACACACACACTCAGACACGCTCACACACACATACTTGTTAATTTGCCCTGCAGTGTGTTTGTAGAGTCATGCCAGGGTCTCCCTAACAATTCTGCCACCAAGTCTAATGTCAGAACTACCCTGAGTGGAAGATGGAGGAAGGAGGGAGAGATGGAGGGTGAAAGATTATAGTTTCTTTAGAAAGACAGATCAGACTAGGGAACACCTCCACTCAAAGCTTATGCAAACAAATACACACTCTCCACCTCTCTCTCTGTCTGTTTTTCTCTCTCTCTCCCTCCCTCCCCCCAGGCCCTCCAGCAGAGGCACTCCCTGAAGCACAAACATGGGGCCCAGGGAGCACAAAGCTTGGGCAAACAGCAGGCCGCCGGCCCCTCTCCTGGCCTGGAGCCACCGCCCTGGACAGGTCCCACACTAACGCAGGGAGGACCTGCGTGTGCGTAGCTGTGTTTGTATATGTGTGTGAAGGTGTGTAGGTGTGTGAGTGTGTGTGTGTGACAGAGACGAATGCAAGGATGACCCAAGCCTATTTATAGAGCAGCTACGGTACACACAGCTGAGCAGACTGGCAGGCTGGAATGTGGAGCACCATGGGAGCTGGAACACACTACACCTGGAGACACTACACCTGGAGACACAACACCTGGAGACACTACACCTGGAGACACAACACCTGGAGACACGACACCTGGAGACACTACACCTGGAGACACTACACCTGGAGACACTGCACTTGGAGACACAACACCTGGGAGACACCACACATGGAGACACTACACCTGGGAGACACTACACCTGGAGACACTACACCTGGGAGACACTACACCTGGAGACACTGCACTTGGAGACACAACACCTGGGAGACACCACACATGGAGACACTACACCTGGGAGACACTACACCTGGAGACACTGCACTTGGAGACACAACACCTGGGAGACACCACACCTTGAGACACTACACCTCACAGAGGGAGACACTACACATGGAGACACCACACCTGGAGACACTACACCTCGCAGAGGGAGACACTACACATGGAGACACTACACGTGGAGACACTACACCTGGAGACACAACACCTGGAGACACTACACCTGGAGACACTACACCTGGAGACACTACACCTGGAGACACTACACCTGAGAGACCACACCTGGGACAGGGAAGGACGTTTAAGAAGGTGTGAAAGAGAAAGACAAAGAAACTGACATGTAAACAGGTTACAAATAGTTATACATGGACCAGCCAGCCAGCCAGCTAATTAGCCAGTTAGTCAGTCAGTCAGCCAGCTTACTTAACTCTTCTGAACCTAACCCCAATTCCAGCTACCAGTAGGCTGGATCAGTAACAAACTGATTATTATAATTTTAATCTGTAATGTTAAGTGTGATACATCATAGTTACGTAATAACAAGATTGTTTGACTGAACTCAGGAATCCTGAGATGGTCTCCATTGTAACCAGAAGGGGGGGACTGGAGATGTTGTGCAATAAGTGATAGATTGACTTTATAAATAAATGTGTTAGTGACAGTGGGGGTCTGCTGCAGATGCAAAGAAACTGTTCTTGTGGCGTGAGGTTTTGGTCCTGCTGGACCGCAGCCTCCAGTTGAAGGGGAGTGGCTGAAGAATGAAAAGAGATGAAGGACAGAATTGGGAGGAGGGGGGAAAAGGAGGAGACGGAGGTGGAGGAGGGAGAGGATGGAGTGATGATGGAGGCAGACGAGTGTGCGGCACCCTGCAGATGTGTTTTAAGAGTTTGTTCTCTGCAGAATTCTCCAGTTACATGCTAATGCATCTCTCCTCTCTCTGCCCTCCAACCCCTCACCCCTGCTGTCAATCCTGTCATTCCACCCCTCTTTCTCCCTCTATCACACCGCTCCTCCTCCTCCCTCCCTCCCCCTCCTCCTCCCCTTTCATCCCATTGAACCATTCCTATTGAACGAGTACAAACCTCAGTTTCTTTAGACAACCTCCACCTGGTCTAACCTTTAGACAACCTCCACCAAGATATTATACAACCTTTGCTAATTAGAACCTGGAGACTACTTTCATCTAACACAGTCTAAGAGTGGTGAGCCTTAGCCTCACCCCTGCCCCAGCCTCACCCCTGCCCTAGCCTCACCCCTGCCCCAGCCTCACCCCTTTCCTAGCATCTCTGTTCTCCCAGACTAAGAGGAGGTGTGGCTTGGATGACGTGAGGCTGGAGGCTGGCTTTTCTACAGGTACACCCTTGTACTTTTTGAGGTTTATGTTGTTTAATTGTAACTTGTTTAACCACATGCTCTTATGGTTCTTGCCTTTGCCACTTATTTGGTTTTTCACAATGTATGCTTCATGTTTTGGCTACCCGCAATGTTAACAATCTGTTAATGTTATGATCAGTGACCTATGCTCTTTTGTAAAGCTCTCTTGGAAATCGCTTTGGATAAAAGCGTCTGCTAAATGAATACATGTAAATGTATTCCACACCAACTTTCATGTATATCATAAACCACCATGAGGACCTGGGACTGGGAGCCCATCAGAGAGAGAGACAGGAGGAGAGGAGAAGTGAAAGAGACAGGAGGAGAGATGACGGGAGACAGACAGGAGGAGAGAGAGACAGGAGGAGAGGAGAAGTGAAAGAGACAGGAGGAGAGATGACGGGAGACAGACAGGAGGAGAGAGAGACAGGAGGAGAGGAGAAGTGAAAGAGACAGGAGGAGAGATGACGGGAGACAGACAGGAGGAGAGAGAGACAGGAGGAGAGGAGAAGTGAAAGAGACAGGAGGAGAGATGACGGGAGACAGACAGGAGGAGAGAGAGACAGGAGGAGAGGAGAAGTGAAAGAAACAGGAGGAGAGATGACGGGAGACAGACAGGAGGAGAGAGAGACAGGAGGAGAGGAGAAGTGAAAGAGACAGGAGGAGAGATGACGGGAGACAGACAGGAGGAGAGAGAGACAGGAGGAGAGAGGAGAAGAGAGAGACAGGAGGAGAGGAGAATAGAGACAGACAGGAGGAGAGATGAGGAGAGAGACAGGAGGAGAGGAGAAGTGAAAGAGACAGGAGGAGAGATGACGGGAGACAGACAGGAGGAGAGAGAGACAGGAGGAGAGAGGAGAAGAGAGAGACAGGAGGAGAGGAGAATAGAGACAGACAGGAGGAGAGATGAGGAGAGAGACAGGAGGAGAGGAGAAGTGAGAGAGACAGGAGGAGGAAGGGAGGAGAGAGGAGACTAAAGAGGTGTTCTTCATCATCTCAGACACCTCTGTTGAGTGAAAGACGCATGCTGTTCCTTCATCTGTCTGTGTGTGTGTACAGCATGTGTGTGTATGAGTGTGTTTCTCCCTGGCTGCCTGTCCTCAGCCTCCAGTGTGTTATTCCAGGAGACAGCTCCTGGACTCCACCCCTCTCCTCAGGGTCGTGCTGGAGGGGTCACAACCCCTGGGCAGAAATCTGAAATCCTCATAAACTTGGAACACACACGTAGCACACACACACAGTACACACACACAGCACACACACAGTACACACACACACAGCACACACACACAGTACACACACACAGTTCACACACACAGGACACACACAGTTCACACACACAGTACACACACACATGCAGCACACTGTCACACTGTGTACTGAGGGTCTTTACAGGGCCTGTGTTTGGGTCCATCCTGCTGTAAACCTGTCACGCTCCACCACACACACCCCCTTTCAGACCCCCCCCACCGCTGGGCGTGAGAGCGGGACTGCCCTTGTGTGATGGCTGTGTGTTTGTATGTCTGTGCATGTGTACAGTAAAGGTGTGTGGTGTATAAATGTGTGTGTGGTGTATACATGTGTGTGTGTGTGTGTTCAGGAGTGGATGGTCCTCCAGGGGGATGTAGTGAAACCAGATCCTCCTCCAGGCCTGGCAGGTGAAGAGAACAGCAGAAAGACCAGAGAGAGAGGAGGGAGAGAAGAGTGGAGGGGGCGAGGGAGGAAGAGAGAGGAAGACAGAGGGAGGGAGAGAGAGGAAGACAGAGGGAGGGAGGAAGAGAGAGAAAAGAATGGTCTCTTTGTAACAGAAAGCAGACCTCGTCCTCTCCTAACTTCTCTACCAGATAGATGGACCTACAGATGATGAGCAGACAGCCAATCACAGCAGCCCTGATGTACACTACTGGACAGCCAATCACAGCAGCCCTGATGTACACTACTGGACAGCCAATCACAGCAGCCCTGATGTACACTACTGGACAGCCAATCACAGCAGCCCTGATGTACACTACTGGACAGCCAATCACAGCCGCCCTGATGTACACTACTGGACAGCCAATCACAGCAGCCCTGATGTACACTTCTGGACAGCCAATCACAGCATTTATTTTTAGAGATTAGTGAATACAAAGAAAAAAAGAAAAATATTGCAGGAATAATAATATCCATTTAATCTTGGACTTTAGTGTGGCACTCTAGTGTGGCACTCTCCTTGCGGCTGCTGGCCCATATATAGACATTTGTCATATAGCCTGTCGTCTTGTTGACACACACCATACACACACACACACACCATACACACACACACCATACATGCAGACACACACAAACACTGACACAAATCCACATACAAATAGATTTATTAACAAGTTGAAAGAACATCTTTCTTTATAAGGATATAAAAATCAAAACAGTAACACTTGTGATTTGATCTGCTGTTTCCTCTCCTCTGATTGGACAGGCTGGGTGCCGGTCAACAGTGACAGCCTTTCTGATTGGGTGATTTGGTAAACCAGCGGGTTGTGTCCCATCTCCAATCCCAACAGTCTAACTGAATACACTCTGCTGATTGGTCGACAGTCTAACTGAATACACTCTGCTGATTGGTCAACAGTCTAACTGAATACACTCTGCTGATTGGTCAACAGTTTAACTGAATACACTGCTGATTGGTCAACAGTTTAACTGAATACACTGCTGATTGGTCAACAGTTTAACTGAATACATTGCTGATTGGTGGTGAGGATCAGGCTGGCAGCAGTCTGTGCCAGCTCCCTCACAGGAATGACTTCAGTTGGGACTATGCTCTGTGTGTGTGTGTGTGTGTGTGTGTGCAGCATGTGCAGTGTGTGTGTGTGCAGCATGTGCAGTGTGTGTGTGTGTGTACAGTAAGAATGCACTTCTGTGACAGAAGCAGTAAAACAGACTGCATTTTCAGTGAAGCATGAAGCCCCGCCCCCTCCGCAGGCTGCAGGCTGCCACATCCCTGTCTGATCACATTCAGCTGATTACAGAACGCACACTAGCATTCTCAGGGTAAGAAGCTGGGAGGGAGTGGAGGTGGGAGTGGGGGAGAGGAGGAGGGAGGGGGGGGGAGGGAGTGGGGTAGAGGAGGAGGGAGGGGGGGAGAGGATGAGGTAGGAAAGGGGGAGGGAGTGAGGGGAGGGGAGGAGGGGGGGAGTTGAGGAGGGAGGGGGGAGAGGAGGAGGGGGGGAGGGAGAGGAGGAGGGAGGGTGGGGGGAGGGAGTGGGGGAGAGAGGGAGGGAGGGGGGGGAGAGGATGAGGTAGGAAAGGGGGAGGGAGTGGGGGGAGGGGAGGAGGGGGGGAGTCGAGGAGGGAGGGGGGAGAGGAGGGAGGGGGGAGAGGAGGAGGGGGGGAGGGAGATGGAGGATGAGGTAGGAAAGGGGGAGGGAGTGGGGGGAGGGAGGGGATGAGGGAAGGAGGGGGGGAGGGAGGGAGTAATGACTGTAGAACAAGTGGCAGTTTTGACGTGTTGAAGGTTGGCATGTTAGCCTGGTCTGGGTCTGAACATAACAAAACACGTCATTCACACT